>NC_091295.1:1185979-1270979 GCF_038502225.1 Cherax quadricarinatus
TTGTGTCAGTCATACTGACAGTCTTGTGTCAGTCACTCTACTGGCAGTCTTGTGTCAGTCACTCTACTGACAGTCTTGTGTCAGTCATACTGACAGTCTTGTGTCAGTCACTCTACTGACAGTCTTGTGTCAGTCATACTGACAGTCTTGTGTCAGTCACTCTACTGGCAGTCTTGTGTCAGTCACTCTACTGGCAGTCTTGTGTCAGTCACTCTACTGACAGTCTTGTGTCAGTCATACTGACAGTCTTGTGTCAGTCACTCTACTGGCAGTCTTGTGTCAGTCATTATACTGACAGTCTTGTGTCAGTCATTATACTGACAGTCTTGTGTTAGTCACTTTACTGACAGTCTTGTGTCACAGTCATTTCAGTGACTGGGGAGACAGACAGACAGTCAGTATGGAGACAGCAGTCAACAGAGGGGATCAAAGTACCGGTTCACCTCAGTTTTGAAACACGACTCGCATTAAAAGAAAAATATAAACCATACCACGGGTGGGGATTGAACTTGTGGTGAGTGAGTTGTAAAACTCTCCAGGCCAGTGTGTAAGCCACTGCACCAGCTGGCCCAGTGGCTTACACGCTGGCCTGGAGTTTTACAACTCACTCATCACAAGTTCAATCCCTGCCCGTGGTATGGTTTGTTTGCAATCGTTTCATTGTGATTTCGTGCGTCAAGAAAAATATATACACCTACCATCCGACTTACGACCAAGCTTGGTTCCGACCAACTGGTCGTAAGTCGAAATGGACCTAAGTCGAACCTTAGAAAATTGCCGACACATTGGGAAGGGCATAATGTCAAAACTTTCCTATATAAACTACCTACATAGTACTGTAATGTAATGTACAATCATTATTTCATTCTTTTTACCATAATTTACTTCTATTGTTGTATTTTAATTATTTATGTACTGTGTATAATGTATACATGGTAATGATATGTATTGTAAATTTTACATCACATACAGTATCATATGTTACTGTTATCTTTATGTATTGTCGACACAGTGGAATGGGAGAATACCACTGGTAGTGTTATCCTGGCAGAATGTTGTGTAACCTATACCCTAAGTAAAGAGAAACAACTCTGGAACATGTGTAATACGTATCTGGCTGGCTGGGTGGCCGGGTCGGTGGTTGGCGGGGTGGGTGGGTGGCTGGATGGGTGGGTGGCTGGATGGGTGGGTGACTGGGTGGGTGGCTGGATGGGTGGGTGGGTGGCTGGATGATGGGTGGGTGGCTGGATGGGTGGGTGGCTGGCTGGATGGGTGGGTGGCTGGATGGGTGGGTGGCTGGGTGGGTGGCTGGATGGGTGGGTGGCTGGATGGGTGGCTGGATGGGTGGCTGGATGGGTGGGTGGGTGGGTGGCTGGATGGGTGGGTGAGTGGCTGGATGGGTGGGTGGCTGGATGGGTGGGTGGGTAGTTGGCTGACTGGCTACCGAATGTGGCTGTCTCTTTGTATCTCTCTCTCTTTTTTTTTTTTTTTTTTTTTTTTACACAGCGTTTGACAAGGTTAAGGATCCCTAGCTTTATTGACAGCTATTTACAGGTTAAGGATTCCTAACTTTATTGGCAAGCTAAGAGCTGTTACCTACATCAGCTCATTTGAAAGCACTAACGATGCAATCATAAAAATGCTAGATCTGCTTTACACAGCATTGGAAAATAAGGAATATCCGCTAGGAATTTTTATTGACCTAAGAAAAGCTTTTGACACAGTAGACCACGGCATCCTACTCCACAAACTTGACCATTATGGTATAAGAGGCCATGCGCTTGCATATTTCAAATCTTACCTTACTAATAGGTATCAGTATGTCACCATTAAAGACACAGCATCAACAACACAGCCACTTGATACTAGAGTTCCACAGGGAAGTGTCCTTGGTCCCTTGCTCTTCCTCGTATACATCAATGAGCTTCCAAACGTATCTCAACACCTGAACCCCATTCTCTTTGCTGACGACAAGACTTATGTCATCTCTCACCCTAATCTTGCCACCCTCAACACCATTGTTAATGAGGAGCTGATCAAAATATCGACTTGGATGACAGCCAATAAACTTACGCTTAACGCTGACAAAACCTACTACATTATGTTTGGTAGCAGAGCAGGAGATGCGCAAATTAACATTAAGATCGACAACACTCTAATTGCCAGGCATAATGAGGGCAAATTCCTAGGCCTATACCTCGACAACAACCTGAACTTCAGCACCCATATCCAACACATAACCAAAAAAGTATCCAAAACGGTTGGGATCCTCTCCAAGATACGATACTACGTGCCGCAAACTGCCCTTCTCACACTATACCATTCACTTATATATCCATACCTCACCTATGCTATCAGTGCTTGGGGTTCAACTGCAGCAACACACCTAAAGCCAATAATAACCCAACAAAAAGTCGCAGTAACAATAATCACTAAATCCCATCCCTGGCAACACCCCCCCCCCCCCACTCTTCATAGATCTAAACTTACTCCCTGTTCAGTACATCCACACTTACTACTGTGCAATCTACATCTACAGGACCTTAAATTCCAATATTAACCTTGACTTAAAACGCTTTCTTGATAGTTGTGACAGAACCCACAGGCACAACACCAGACACAAACATCTCTATGACATTCCCCATGTCCGACTAAACCTTTACAAAAATTCAACGTATGTCAAAGGCCCTAAAATCTGGAACACCCTACCTGAAAATTCTTAAACTGCAGACACCTTCAAAACTACCATCAGAAAACATCTTATCTCCCTGATACACCCTGTCAACTAATTATACGAATACCACCTGGTGGTTCACACTTACACTCACTCACCCATTTGACCATAAACAGAAATATCAATCTCAATCTCAAAATAATGAATCTTAACTAGTCATAAGTTGGCCTGTGATACTCCAATACTGAAACTATGTATAGTGCCAAAACAAAAGCATTCACATTGCTAAACTCACAAACTAGTATTTAGTTACTTAGCCATAATACCAACTTACCTCATAATTTTGTAATATTTTAAACTTAAGATTTAATCTAAGTCTGCCCAAAATGCCCAGCCATGCTAGGTGTTCTAGTGGTACACTCTGTAATTATTATTTTACTACATGTAAACCACACAATAACGAAATTCTGTAAACTCAGCATTGTAATCCTTACAGAGAATAAACTTTGAATTGAATTTGAATTGAATTGAATTGAATTGAATTGAATTGGAGAGAGAATGAGAATGTAGAATGTTCACGAGTTATGTAAACAAACGTTGTTGTTGTTGTTGTTACCAGCCCGGACACGAACGGTTCACTGGTAAGCTGACCAGAAAAACATCTCATATTTGTTAATTTATATGTTATGTAGCATGTTCAATATATAATTTTGAAAAAAAAAAATCATAGATGGATTAAGCAAAATGTCTATATTAATGTTTTATACACATTTAATGCACCTCAGTGATTATTATTGTTATTATCATTAATATGGCGTCTTCAAGACCAAGTACACTCTTAATGAGTGGCTCTGAGACAGACAAGCAGACAAAGACAGACACACAGGTAGACACAGGTAGACATAAAGCCAGACACAGGTAGACATAAAGACAGACACAGGTAGACAAAGACACACAGGTAGACAGAAAGACAGACACAGGTAGAGAGAGAGACACAGGTAGACAGAAAGACAGACACACAGGTAGACAGAAAGACAGACACACTAGTAGACAGATAAACAGACACACAGAGATACAGACATATATACAGGCAAACAGATACACACAGGTTTATGTGCAACAGTGAAAACAAATAGAGTCTGAGAGTAAGAGTCTTTCTTGCCACAATCCCCAGTGCAAGATTCAGACTTGATCTTAGAGGCCATGGTGAAATTTACTGTCCAGTTAGTACAGTTAATACAGTATGATGCTGCTGATAGGGCAGGGTTACTCAAACTGATGCTGTCTGCATGACGCATTGCCGCAGCGAGTATTGTCAAATATTGTACAGCGGTGTGCATCAGCTGGCCCAGCCCAGCTGCCAGATGCACGGTCGTAAGTCGAGTGGACGTATGTCGAGCAGGTCATAAGTCGGATGGTAGGTGTACTTCCACCAAATGATATTTGAAAAATGTACAGCACTGCAGGTTCGATCCTTGGCATGGGTGGAAATGTTGGGCATGTTTCTCTACATCTGCTGCCCCTGAGAAAAACTTTGAAGATCGCCACAATGTATAAAAATATAACAAGAAAAATGAACTCTGAAGCTATGAAATTTAACCCTTAAATGGTCCAAACATATATATACGTTTTTTCAACATCTGAAAGTACGTAAAAAAATGTAGATCTTCTTTTTTGTTTTACATTTGAAAATGCGTAAAAAAACTTTTATCTACATTTTTTTTTTTTGTTATATTTGAAAATATGTAAAAAAAAGTAGATCTACTTTTGTAGTACTACGAATTTGAACGTCGATCTGTTTGGACCGTTTAAGGTTTAATAAAATTGAGCTTAAAATGAGTTAATGTTTAACTATCATTCAAAAATTAATGCCAACTTATAACTTAATTAGTTATAAAAATAGTTAAATTATGTTGAATACCTTTCCTATAGTTCTCCCACCACAAGATGTGTACATATATGACCTGAGGTCATTCATCAATGTTTATACATGACCAAAGGTTACACTCTATCAATGTGTACATGACCTGGGTCAAACTGTCAATGTGTATACATGACCTGAGGCACAGTGTCACATCTTCACCACCCAATGTCACTTAGAGAGAGAGAGAGAGAGAGAGAGAGAGAGAGAGAGAGAGAGAGAGAGAGAGAGAGAGAGAGAGAGAGAGAGAGAGAGAGAGAGAGAGAGAGAGAGACAGAGACAGAGACAGAGAGAGAGAGAGACAGAGAGACAGACAGAGAGACAGACAGAGAGACAGAGAGACAGACAGAGAGACAGACAGAGAGACAGAGAGAGAGAGAGAGACAGACAGAGAGACAGAGACAGAGAAAGACAGAGACAGAGAAAGACAGAGACAGAGAGACAGAGACAGACAGAGAGACAGAGACAGAGAGACAGAGACAGAGAGAGACACAGAGACACACAGAGAGACAGAGAGACAGAGAGAGACAGAGACAGAGAGACAGACAGTGAGACAGAGAGAGAGAGAGACAGAGAGAGAGAGAGAGAGAGAGAGAGAGAGAGAGAGAGAGAGAGAGAGAGAGAGAGAGAGAGAGAGAGAGAGAGAGAGAGAGAGAGAGAGAGAGAGACAGAGAGAGAGACAGACAGACAGACAGACAGAGACAGAGAAGTTAAGCCCAAGACTGCTGAGAAAATGTGCAGACCAGCTAGCAGCACCTCTAACTCGTATCTTTCAGCACTGACTAGTACAGTGTAAATGGCCCTCTCTGTGGAAAGAGGCACATGTAGTCCCAGTTCACAAAAAAGAAGAGCAGAGCAGAAATCAGCAACTACAGACCAGTGTCACTCCTGTCAATCACTGGTAAGATCCTTGAGACAATAATCTCAAGACAAATGACAGAGTTTTTTGACTACCACTCACTACTTTGTGATCGTCAATATGGCTTCAGGAAATGTTACTCTGCTGCTGACCTGTTGTTAAACCTCTCCACTAAGTGGCACCAGTCACTGGATGAATCCAAAGTCAGCTGTGTGGTAGCACTGGACATTGCTGGCACTTTCAACCGGGTGTGGCACCAGGGCCTCTTAGCAAAACTTCAAGCACTGGGAATTGCAGGCTCTATGCTATGTCTCCTCAGTGATTACCTTCATGGTAGATCTCTAAGTGTAGTTCTCAATGGAACGGAATCAGCAAAACATCCTATTGGGGCAAGTGTTCCACAAGGAAGCGTGCTGGGACCATTGTTATGGAAAGTCTACTTCAACGACCTTCTTCATCTCATCCCAGAATCACATGCATATGCAGACGACTGTACACTGACATTCACTTATCCAAGAGAAGAAATGCCAGCTGCTCTAAGCTACATCAATCACCAGCTGAGAGCTATATCAGCTTGGGGAAATAGATGTCAAGTAACATTTGCACCTGAGAAAACACAAATGATGATCGTCTCTAGGCACCATGATGGTAATGCTGGGGCAATAGTAAGGATGAATGGGAGGGTGTTGGCACCTGGAGAAGTTGATATCCTTGGGGTGAAATTTGACTCCAAACTAACAATGAAGAACCATGTTGTAAATCTTGCAAACAAGGCAGCCAGGAAGCTTACAGCACTTCACCGTATCTCGCATCTGCTTGACAGTAGAGGTTGCAAGATTCTGTACGAGGCACAAGTACGCTCACACCTTGAGTATGCTCCACTTTCTTGGTTTGCCTGCCCCCCCTCTCATCTGCGACTGCTTGACAGAGTAGAGAACAGAGCAAGACATCTCATCTCTCGCCTGGACCCATCCTGGATATTATTATTATTATAATCAAGGGGGAAGCGCTAAACCCGGAGGATTATACAGCGCCTGGGGGGGGGATGTGGAAGGCATTCAGGCTTAATTCGGGGAACTGGAGCTCAGATCCAATTCCCTAAATCAAGAGCCCCTCACCAACATCAAGGAACCTTCCTTGAGGGGCCCATCCTGGATAGATCTGTCATTTCAGCAGAGCCTTCAACATAGGAGGGATGTGGGTGGCCTTACTGTTATGTACATGGCCAATATTGTCAAAGTACCACACTTGGATCCACTTTGAGGACACCGTGAAACAATTTTTTATGCCACAAGACGGGCAGAAAGCAGCAACTTCACTCTGGCTGTACCCTTCTCCAGAACATCAGTCTATCTGAGATCATATATACCCAGGATGACTCGAGTATGGAACACATTTGTACAGCATAATGATGTCAACGAGATAAAGTCAGTTGATCAAATGAAAATGCTGGCCCACAGATGGCTCCAACTTCATTCTGTACCCTACTTGTATGTCTCATAATAAAAATGCTTTCAAATGAGCTGATGTAGGTAACAGCTCTTAGCTTGCCAATAAAGTTAGGAATCCTTAACCTGTAAATAGCTTGTCAATAAAGCTAGGGATCCTTAACCTTGTCAAACCCTGTGTATAAAAAAAAAAAGAGAGAGAGAGACAGAGAGAGACATAGAAACAGAGAGAGAGAGAGAGAAACAGAGAGACAAAGACAGAGAGACAGACCCCCTTAGCTCTGGACTTGACAGACAGGAACACCTGTTTAGAGACCTGTTCTCAGAACACACCAGCAGGATCTTTGAATTGGTGAACACACACACACACATCACCCACTCAGCTACTCCTATCTCAGCCCAACAGGTGGTATTGTGCCTTATACAAGACCATAGACCTACGTCCCTGCAGCTGCCTCAGTGCCCTACTTCTCTCAAGGGCAGGCACCTTACATTTCTTACACACCCTCCACATCAAGCTGAACACATCATGAGGAGCCAGTCTATCAGCATCCTGTCGGCCAACATTAGAGGTTTCATTACTAATGTTGGAGAGCTCTCAAACAGTTTTGTGAACACTCGACGTCCCAACATGATAGCTATTGTTGAAACATTTTTGAACGACATGACTCTGGAAAATTTTTCAAGAATTGCTGGCTACACCTCATGGATGAGATGAGACAAACAAGGGCCAGGAGGAGGTGTTGCTGTGTGCTTCTCTAAAAGTGTACATGCCCAGCACATTGCTGTTGCCACCCCTACTCATCTTGAAATGATGTTCTTCAAGCTATGCATAAACACTAGTACCTCTGTACTAACATGTGCAATATACAGACCTCAGCGGTAACATGCAGACCCCATCAACTTCCTAATGGAAAATGTGGACTCCTTTCTGCTACAACACAACTGTCAACATATCATAACTGTTGGTGACCTCAAGCAACACCTTATACAGAGGGACTTTGATGACCTTCTTGCAGTATTTGACATGAGAAACTGTTGATTTCATTACTCACATCTCTGACTCCTCCCCTGACCCAGTAGTGAGTGATCTGGCAGAAGGTATAGTCACTTGTCAACCCCTCTTCTATGTTGGATTATCTGACCATAAGGCTTTTACGACACTTCAGATCCCAACAGAACGAGGTGAGGAGTCCACAAGCACAACCTGGCTGTGGGAAAGAGGTAATTGGCCATCCCTTTGCTCTGAGCTCACCACCACCAATTGGAATGCTCTTCTCCAAGGGGATGTTGACAACCAAGTGAAAGCCTTCACTGGATACATCCTTAATCTACAACAAGAACACACCCCTCACCGGCAATATGTGACAAAGCCTACAGATCAGCCTTGGTTTGGCTTTCGTTGTAGAGAGGTTGCTACTGCTAAGTACAAGGCATGGCAAAGGTATAAGAGACATCCTACCACCTATAACAGGAACTTGCACAGGCAAGCCTGTAGGCATATGGGTGAAGTTCAAAAGTGGGCCATCGCTAAATGGGAGGTGGGCACAAAAGAAAGCTACCATCAGGTAGGGTAGGCTCCAAAACCTGGTGGTCCCTGGTCAAGGACAGACAAGGTTATCTGCCTGATGAACTCATTCCACCTCTAAATCAACAGGATGGGACCACTTCTATTATTAGTCAAGAGAAAGCGGACCTCTTTGCCGAACACTTTGCTACCAAAATGCAGGTTCCTGATCCAGCAAGGGACCCTCTTTGGCTAGCTGCAAGAACTGTGTCAAAACTGTCAGTGGTGACAATAGTTCATGACGAGGTGCATCATCTTCTTAAATTGATTGACCAAGAAAAGGCTGTGGGCCCAGAAAAGTTGAGCCCATGATTGCTGAGATGTGCAGACCAGCTAGCAGCACCTCAAACTTGCATCTTTCAGCAATGCCTAGTAGTGTAAATGGCCTTCTCTATGGAAAGAGGCAAATGTAGTCCCTGTTCACAAAAAGAAGAGGAGAGCAGAAATCAGCAACTACAGACCAGAGTCACTCCTGTTAATCACTGGCAAGATCCTTGAGACAATAATCTCAAGGCAAATTACAGAGTTTTTTGACTACCACTTACTACTTTGTTACCATCAATATGGCTTCAGGAAAGGTTACTCTGCCGCTGATCTGTTGTTAAACCTCTCCACTAAATAGCAACAGTCATTGGATGAATCTAAAGTCAGCTTTGTGGTTGCACTGGACATTGCTGGTGCTTTTGACCGAGTGTGGCACCAGGGCCTCTTGGCAAAACTGCAAGCACTGGGAATTGCAGGCTCTACACTATGTCTTCTCAGTGATTACCTTCATGGTAGATCTCTAAGGGTAATTCCCCACCAACCATGCTAACTTCCCCACCAACCATGCTAACTTCCCCACCAACCATGCTGTCTTCCCAACTAACCATGCGTCTTCTCCACCACCCATATGGAAATAAGTCACCCTATCTGACTATTTTGGGTTATAATAGGTTGTCTACACATATGCTGCAATACAGTAAGGCCCCATTTATACAGCAGGTTAGGTTCCAGGCTACCACCGTAAAGCGGAAATCGCCGTAAAGTGGAACACCTCTCTTTTCCACTTATAAATGCATACAAATGCTAGATAACAAGTTTACACTAACATTTATTAAGTTAGTTAGTAAGTTTATTCAGATATACACAAATGCAGTTACATAGATTATCATACATAGCAGCATATGTGTAAAGTACCTAGGATAACCCAAAGAAAGTCGGACTGTGTGGCTTATTTCCATTGGGGTTAGCAGTAGAACTAGCCATTAAAAAATAATAAAAAAGTAAAATACACATATAGTACACTCATTACTTACCTTAAAATATTTGTAGTCTTAACCCTTTCAGGGTTGACAGGTCCTCTCCTAAACTCGTTCTCAGGGTCAAAAATTTTTCGGAAAAAAAAAAATTATTTTTTCTTATGAAATGATAGAGAATCTTTTCCCTATCATAATGACAGAAAAATTATGAAATTTGATGGAAAACTTACGGGATTATGCTCTTGCAAATTTAGCGGTCTCGACGATGCTAATGCATCGGCAATTTCGCCCACTTTGAGCCACATTTTCGGCCAATTTCAGTGTACTAGTCAACAAAAATCATGTCTATTTCGCTAGAACTCCATTTTTCTATTGAATGAGTACAAGAAACCACCCATTTACCAATTTCAACTATCCAATAAAGTGGTCAGAAATTGACAATTTTGCCAATTTCACACAAATTTCAGAAGATGCCAATTTCCAAATAGGGTCCAGAATAAGCAAGACAGACATTCCTGGCACTAAAATAAAATTTTCTCTGTTCATTAGTCACGTCCCCAGGCCCCTCTTACATCTCTTTTGCTTTCCACTTTGAATTTTTATTCTCACAAAAAAACAGAAGATTTTCTGTTATGCAGACTACTGCATTAGTGTAGAAATGGTATAACTAATATCAGTGCACTTCTGAAAGAATATTAGACTCACCAGTTGACGTGTATTGGATGCTTGGCATGATTTGTTTACTTTTAAAATTTGGTAAAAATCGAACATATCTCCTACTTTAAGCTCAATTTCAAGGTACTTTTCATTATGAAACCAATCAAAATCATCTCAATTTCTGTAATATGTCTTCCATTCTATAAAATGAGACCAGGAAAACTAGAATACAATCATAAATACCACACGAAAATACACACCATACGAAAATACACTACAAAGTCGCAGTTTTAAACCAAAAACACAGTCTGAGTTTTTTTCTCATTATGCACTGTGTGCTGCAGTTTTTTTTTTTTATACTGTGCACACTGACCACATAGACCCATTCTTTCATATGAAGGCCTACCAGCTTTCTCTCACTAGATTTGAAGGCACTAGAATTTAGGCGTTCTAGTATGTCAATAACCCTGGTGCATAAGCCATACTAGTACACATACGTCGGAAACCCTGAAAGGGTTAATCTAGGGTGAGACAAGTAGTATTTATTGTAAGGAATCAAGTGTGGTATGTATGGTAGCCAGCCAGGCTACCATACCAGGCCACCCCATCCACACATAATATTCCATAACATTTAAGCATCCCAGAGCAATAAAATGCATACACAGTTCACTCATTACTTACCTTAAAATATTTGTAGTCTTAATGTAGGGTCAGAGGTGAGTAAATGAGATAAAACAAATAAATGAAAGAGAGAGAGAATGAGTATATGAGAGAGGACACTCATGGAGTTATGTCAACAAACCAGGTGATTGTGAGTTATGTAAACAAAGTGTACACGTCTGGTTTGTGTACAAGTTACATTGTGTACAAATTGTCTCTACGTTGATACGGTAGCATAAATAAAGAGGAACACTCCCATTCTCATGTAACACCATTTCTTAGAAGAAATGACGCTCTGAGTGAAGGCATACGAAAGGAATAATTTTCTACAGTTACCCCCAGTAACACATTTTCTCGTATGTTGGACTAGTGAAAACATTATTCTTGCCATCACTTGTACACCACATCCAGATACACTGATCCGTGAGGGAGGATGGATTTTATATCCATCACCCTCTCACGCACCCTCCCTCCCCCACCTTCGCACACTCTCCCCTCACACACTCCACTGCACTGCTAATACAATGGAGTTGCCATTAGCAATATATATTGGGGAAGTCTCAAGGCTTGCTTGCCATGGTATTACTTAATAGACATATACACCACCACTGGAAACAAATTCTGCTCCACTGACTTTTCATGGAAATTGTGCACTTGAACTGAAAATAAAAACCTAATTTAAATTGTGTGTGCATCATATGCATGTGTGTGCACTCACGAATTTTTGGTTGCAGAGGTCTGCTTGCACACCCTGACATGCTTCTTGACTCTGTGTATGTGTGTGTGTGTGTGTGTCGGTGTGTGTGTGTGTGTGTGTGTGTGTGTGTGTGTGTGTGTGTGTGTGTCAGTGTGTGTGTGTGTGTGTGTGTGTGTGTGTGTGTCGGTGTGTGTGTGTGTGTGTCGGTGTGTGTGTGTGTCGGTGTGTGTGTGTGTGTGTGTGTGTGTGTGTGTGTGTGTCGGTGTGTGTGTGTGTGTGTGTGTGTGTGTGTGTGTGTGTGTGTGTGTGTGTGTGTGTGTGTGTGTGTGTGTGTGTGGGTGTGTGTGTAGGTGTGTGTGTGTGTGTGTGGGTGTGTGTGTGGGTGTGTGTGTGTGTGTGTGTGTGTGTGTGTGTGTGTGTGTGTGTGTGTGTGTGTGTGTGTGTGTGTGTGTGTGTGTGTGTGTCGGTGTGTGTGTGTCGGTGTGTGTGTGTGTGTGTGTGTGTGTGTGTGTGTGTGTGTGTGTCAGTGTGTGTGTGTCGGTGTGTGTGTGTGTGTGTGTGTGTGTGTGTGTGTGTGTGTGTGTGTGTGTGTGTGTGTGTGTGTGTGTGTGTGTGTGTGTCGGTGTGTGTGTGTGTGTGTGTCGGTGTGTGTGTGTGTCGGTGTGTGTGTGTGTGTGTGTGTGTGTGTGTGTCTGTGTGTGTGTGTGTGTCGGTGTGTGTGTGTGTCGGTGTGTGTGTGTGTGTGTGTGTGTGTGTGTGTGTGTGTGTGTGTGTGTGTGTGTGTGTGTGTGTGTGTGTGTGTGTGTGTAGGTGTGTGTGTCGGTGTGTGTGTGTGTGTGTGGGTGTGTGTGTGGGTGTGTGTGTGGGTGTGTGTGTGTGTGTGTGTGTGTGTGTGTGTGTGTGTGTGTGTGTGTGTGTGTGTGTGTGTGTGTGTGTGTGTGTCGGTGTGTGTGTGTGTGTGTGTGTGTGTCGGTGTGTGTGTGTGTGTGTGTCGGTGTGTGTGTGTGTGTGTGTCGGTGTGTGTGTGTGTGTGTGTCTGTGTGTGTCGGTGTGTGTGTGTGTGTGTGTGTGTGTCGGTGTGTGTGTGTGTGTGTGTCGGTGTGTGTGTGTGTGTGTGTGTGTGTGTGTGTGTGTGTGTGTGTGTGTGTGTGTGTGTGTGTGTGTGTGTGTGTGTGTGTGTCGGTGTGTGTGTGTGTGTGTGTGTGTGTGTGTGTGTGTGTGTGTGTGTGTGTGTGTGTGTGTGTGTGTGTGTGTGTGTCGGTGTGTGTGTCGGTGTGTGTGTGTGTGTGTGTGTGTCGGTGTGTGTGTGTGTGTGTGTGAGTGAGTGAGTGTGTGTGTGTGTGTGTGTGTGTGTGTGTGTGTGTGTGTGTGTGTGTGTGTGTGTGTGTGTGTGTGTGTGTGTGTGTCGGTGTGTGTGTACTCACCTAGTTGTACTCACCTAGTTGAGGTTGCGGGGGTCGAGTCCGAGCTCCTGGCCCCGCCTCTTCACTGATCGCTACTAGGTCACTCTCCCTGAGCCGTGAGCTTTATCATACCTCTGCTTAAAGCTATGTATGGATCCTGCCTCCACTACATCGCTTCCCAAACTATTCCACTTACTGACTACTCTGTGGCTGAAGAAATACTTCCTAACATCCCTGTGATTCATCTGTGTCTTTAGCTTCCAACTGTGTCCCCTTGTTACTGTGTCCAATCTCTGGAACATCCTGTTTTTGTCCACCTTGTCAATTCCTCTCAGTATTTTGTATGTCGTTATCATGTCCCCCCTATCTCTCCTGTCCTCCAGTGTCGTCAGGTTGATTTCCCTTAACCTCTCCTCGTAGGACATACCTCTTAGCTCTGGGACTAGTCTTGTTGCAAACCTTTGCACTTTCTCTAGTTTCTTTACGTGCTTGGCTAGGTGTGGGTTCCAAACTGGTGCCGCATACTCCAATATGGGCCTAACGTATACGGTGTACAGGGTCCTGAACGATTCCTTATTAAGATGTCGGAATGCTGTTCTGAGGTTAGCTAGGCGCCCATATGCTGCAGCAGTTATTTGGTTGATGTGCGCTTCAGGAGATGTGCCTGGTGTTATACTCACCCCAAGATCTTTTTCCTTGAGTGAGGTTTGTAGTCTCTGACCCCCTAGACTGTACTCCGTCTGCGGCCTTCTTTGCCCTTCCCCAATCTTCATGACTTTGCACTTGGTGGGATTGAACTCCAGGAGCCAATTGCTGGACCAGTTCTGCAGCCTGTCCAGATCCCTTTGTAGTTCTGCCTGGTCTTCGATCGAGTGTATTCTTCTCATCAACTTCACGTCATCTGCAAACAGGGACACCTCAGAGTCTATTCCTTCCGTCATGTCGTTCACAAATACCAGAAACAGCACTGGTCCTAAGACTGACCCCTGCGGGACCCCGCTGGTCACAGGTGCCCACTCTGACACCTCGCCACGTACCATGACTCGCTGCTGTCTTCCTGACAAGTATTCCCTGATCCATTGTAGTGCCTTCCCTGTTATCCCTGCTTGGTCCTCCAGTTTTTGCACCAATCTCTTGTGTGGAACTGTGTCAAACGCCTTCTTGCAGTCCAAGAAAATGCAATCCACCCACCCCTCTCTCTCTTGTCTTACTGCTGTCACCATGTCATAGAACTCCAGTAGGTTTGTGACACAGGATTTCCCGTCCCTGAAACCATGCTGGCTGCTGTTGATGAGATCATTCCTTTCTAGGTGTTCCACCACTCTTCTCCTGATAATCTTCTCCATGATTTTGCATACTATACATGTCAGTGACACTGGTCTGTAGTTTAATGCTTCATGTCTGTCTCCTTTTTTAAAGATTGGGACTACATTTGCTGTCTTCCATGCCTCAGGCAATCTCCCTGTTTCGATAGATGTATTGAATATTGTTGTTAGGGGTACACATAGCGCCTCTGCTCCCTCTCTCAATACCCATGGGGAGATGTTATCTGGCCCCATTGCCTTTGAGGTATCTAGCTCACTCAGAAGCCTCTTCACTTCTTCCTCGGTTGTGTGCACTGTGTCCAGCACTTGGTGGTGTGCCCCACCTCTCCGTCTTTCTGGAGTCCCTTCTGTCTCCTCTGTGAACACTTCTTTGAATCTCTTGTTGAGTTCTTCACATACTTCCCGGTCATTTCCTGTTGTCTCTCCTCCTTCCTTCCTTAGCCTGATTACCTGGTCCTTGACTGTTGTTTTCCTCCTGATGTGGCTCTACAACAGTTTCGGGTCAGATTTGGCTTTCGCTGCTATGTCATTTTCATATTGTCTTTGGGCCTCCCTTCTTATCTGTGCATATTCATTTCTGGCTCTACGACTGTTCTCCTTATTCTCCTGGGTCCTTTGCCTTCTATATTTCTTCCATTCCCTAGCACACTTGGTTTTTGCCTCCCTGCACCTTTGGGTAAACCATGGGCTCATCCTGGCTTTTTCATTACTCCTGTTACCCTTGGGTACAAACCTCTCCTCAGCCTCCTTGCATTTTATTGCTACATATTCCATCATCTCATTAACTGGTTTCCCTGCCAGTTCTCTGTCCCACTGAACCCCGTTCAGGTAGTTCCTCATTCCTGTGTAGTCCCCTTTCTTGTAGTTTGGCTTCATTCGTCCTGGCCTTCCTGCTTCTCCCTCCACTTGTAGCTCTACTGTGTATTCGAAGCTTACAACCACATGGTCACTGGCCCCAAGGGGTCTTTCATATGTGATGTCCTCGATATCTGCACTACTGAAGGTGAATACTAAGTCCAGCCTTGCTGGTTCATCCTCTCCTCTCTCTCTTGTAGTGTCCCTTACGTGTTGGTACATGAAGTTCTCCAGTACCACCTCCATCATCTTAGCCCTCCAAGTATCTTGGCCCCCATGTGGGTCCAAGTTCTCCCAATCTATCTCCTTGTGGTTAAAGTGTGTGTGTGTGTGTGTGTGTGTGTGTGTGTGTGTCAGTGTGTGTGTGTGTGTGTCGGTGTGTGTGTGTGTGTGTGTGTCGGTGTGTGTGTGTGTGTGTGTGTGTCGGTGTGTGTGTGTGTGTGTGTGTGTGTCGGTGTGTGTGTGTGTGTGTCGGTGTGTGTGTGTGTGTGTGTGTGTGTGTGTCGGTGTGTGTGTGTGTGTGTGTCGGTGTGTGTGTGTGTCGGTGTGTGTGTGTGTGTGTGTGTGTGTGCGTGTGTGTGTGTGTGTGTGTGTGTGTGTGTGTCGGTGTGTGTGTCGGTGTGTGTGCCGGTGTGTGTGCGCGTGTGTGTACTCACCTAATTGTACTCACCTAATTGTACTCACCTAATTGTGGTTGCAGGGGTCGAGACTCAGCTCCTGGCCCCGCCTCTTCACTGATCGCTACTGGGTCCTCTCTCTCTCTGCTTCCTGAGCTTTGTCATACCTCTTCTTAAAACTATGTATGGTTCCTGCCTCCACTACTTCACTTGCTAGGCTATTCCACTTGCTGACAACTCTATGACTGAAGAAATACTTCCTAACGTCCCAGTGACTCGTCTGAGTCTTCAGCTTCCAGTTGTGACCCCTTGTCCCTGTGTCCCCTCTCTGGAACATCCTATCTCTGTCCACCTTGTCTATTCCCCACAGTATCTTGTATGTCGTTATCATGTCTCCCCTGACCCTTCTGTCCTCCAGTGTCGTCAGTCCGATTTCCCTTAACCTTTCCTCGTACGACATTCCCTTGAGCTCTGGGACTAGCCTTGTTGCAAACCTTTGTACTTTCTCTAACTTCCTGACGTGCTTGACCAGGTGTGGGTTCCAGACTGGTGCTGCATACTCCAGTATGGGCCTAACATACACAGTGTACAGTGTCTTGAACGATTCCTTATTAAGGTATCGGAATGCTATTCTCAGGTTTGCCAGGCGCCCGTATGCTGCAGCGGTTATTTGGTTGATGTGTGCCTCCGGTGATGTGCTCGGTGATATGGTCACCCCCAGGTCTTTCTCCCTGAGTGAGGTCTGTAGTCTTTGTCCACCTAGCCTATACTCTGTCTGCGGTCTTCTTTGCCCCTCCCCAATCTTCATGACTTTGCATTTGGCTGGATTGAATTCGAGAAGCCAGTTACTGAACCACATGTCCAGCCTGTCCAGGTCTCTTTGCAGTCCTGCCTCATCCTCGTCCGATTTAATTCTTCTCATCAACTTCACGTCATCTGCGAACAGGGACACTTCAGAGTCTATTCCTTCCATCATGTCGTTCACATATATAAAAAATAGCACTGGTCCTAGAACTCACCCCTGTGGGACCCCGCTCGTAACAGGCGCCCACTGTGATACCTCTTCACGTACCATGACTTGTTGCTGCCTCCCTGTCAGGTATTCCCTCATCCATTGCAGTGCCCTCCCTTTTACATGCGCCTGATCCTCCAGCTTCTGCACTAACCTCTTGTGGGGAACTGTGTCAAAGGCCTTCCTGCAGTCTAGGAAAACGCAATCTACCCACCCCTCTCTCTCGTGTCTTACTTCTGTTACTTTGTCATAAAACTTCAGGAGGTTTGTGATACAAGATTTGCCTTCCATGAACCCATGCTGGTTTTCATTTATAATCTTGTTCCTTTCCAGGTGTTCGACCACTCTCCTCCTGATAATCTTCTCCATGACTTTGCACACAATACATGTCAGAGAGACAGGTCTGTAGTTTAGTGCCTCGTTTCTGTTTCCTTTCTTAAATATGGGGACTACATTAGCTGTCTTCCATTTCTCAGGTAGTTGCCCAGTTTCAAGGGATGTGTTGAAGATTGTGGTTAGAGGCACGCACAGCATCTCTGCTCCTGCAACAACTTCGGGCTGACAATCAGTACAACGAAGACTGAAGTGATGCACCAGCCTGCTCCGGGAAAGATGTATGTTGAGCCAAACATCACCATCAACGGGCAGCGACTGAATGCCGTAGACAAATTCACCTACCTCGGCAGTACCCTATCCAGAAACGTCATCGATGATGAGGTGAATGCCAGACTTGCCAAAGCCAGTGCCACCTTCGGCAGGCTCCACAAGAATGTATGGAACCCAAGAGGCATCACCACAAGCACCAAGATCAAGGTGTACAGAGCCATAGTCCTCACCACATTCTCTATGGCTGCGAAACTGGACTGTCTACAAACGTCACGCCAGAAAGTTGAACCACTTTCACACCACACAGCTCAGAAAAATTCTCAGCATCAAATGGCAAGATAAGATCCCAGACACAGAAGTGCTGACTACAGCTGGCCTGCCTAGCATCTACACCATCCTAATGCAGACACAGCTTCGCTGGGCAGGTCATGTTGCTCGCATGCCAGACCACCGGCTGCCAAAGAAACTCGTTTGGCGAACTGCAGCATGGAAAGCGCTCTCAAGGAGGCCAAAAGAAGCGCTACAAGGACACCCTTAAGACTGCTCTGAAAGCTTTCAACATCAACCACACCATGTGGGAGCTGATAGCTCAGGACAGGAATGACTGGCGAGCAGTTGTCCAGAAAGGGGCAACATCCTGCGAGGCAAGCAGAATCTCACTAGCTGAGCAGCGCAGGCAGGCGAGGAAGACCAGAGCCACCAGACCCCTCGATGCCGCCACCCTTCCATGTCCACACTGCCAGAGAACGTTTCGTGCGCGGATTGGCCTGATAAGTCATCTGCGTACCCACCAACTTCGACCCCAGGATGACTAGATGGTCCTCGTCGAATCGATGGACAAACAACAAACAAAAAACAACATGAAGATGTCGGAATGCTGTTCTGAGGTTTGCCAGGCGCCCATATGCTGCAGCAGTTATTTGGTTGATGTGCGCTTCAGGAGATGTGCCTGATGTTATACTCACCCCAAGATCTTTTTCCTTGAGTGAGGTTTGTAGTCTCTGGCCCCCTAGACTGTACTCTGTCTGCGGTCTTCTTTGCCCTTCCCCAATCTTCATGACTGTGCACTTGGTGGGATTGAACTCCAGGAGCCAATTGCTGGACCAGGTCTGCAGCCTGTCCAGATCCCTTTGTAGTTCTGCCTCGTCTTCGATCGAATGAATTCTTCTCATCAACTTCACGTCATGTGTGTGTGTGTGTGTGTGTGTGCACGCGCATGTGTGCGTGTGCGTGCGTGTGTGCGCGTGTGTGCGTGTGCATGTGCGTGTATGTGTGCGCGCATGTGTTACTATAGTAAATTGTAGGGTGTATTACAAGCCTAAATGCAGTTTTTTAACCCTTTCAGGGTTTTCGAAGTACTAGTACGGCTTACGCACCAGGGTTATTGACGTACTAATACACCTAAATTCTAGCACCTTCAAATCTAGCGAGAGAAAGCTGGTAGGCCTACATATGAAAGAATGGGTCTATGTGGTCAGTATGCGCAGTATAAAAAAAATCCTGCAGCACACAGTGCGTAATGAGAAAAAAAAAACCTTGACCGTGTTTTTGGATTAAAAGAGCGACTTTGCACTGTATTTTTGTATTGTATTTACAGTTGTATTCTAGTTTTCCTGGTCTCATTTTATAGAATGGAAGACATATTACAGAAATAGACATGATTTTGACTGGTTTCACAACGAAAAGTACCTTGAAATTGAGCTCAAAGTAGCAGAAATGTTCGATTTTTACCAAAGTTCAAAAGTAAACAAATCATGCCAGGAATCCAATACACGTCAACTGGTGAGTCTAATATTCTTTCACAAGTGCACTGATATTATTTATACCATTTCTACACTAATGCAGTAGTCTGCGTAACAGTAAATTTTCTATTTTTTGTAAGAATAAAAATTCAAAGTGGAAAGCAATAGAAAGATAAGAGGGGCCTGGGGACGTGACTAACGAACAGAGAACTTGTTATTTTAGTGCCAGGAATGTTTTTCTTGTTTATTCTGGACCCTATTTGGAAATTGGCATCTTATGAAATTTGTGTGAAATTGGCAAAATTGCCAATTTCTAACCACTTTATTGGATAGTTGAAATTGGTAAATGGGTGGTTGCTTGTACTCATTCGATAGACAAAATGGAGTTCTAGTGAAATATGATTTTTGTTGACTAGTACACAAGAATTGGTCAAAAATAGGGCTCAAAGTGTGCGGAATCGCCGATGCGTAAACATCAGCGAGACCGCTAACTTCGCGAGAACATAATTCCGTAAGTTCCATCAAATTTCATACTTTTGGTGTCATTATGATCGGTAAAAAATTCTCTATCATTTCACAAGAATTTTTTTTTTTTCGAAAAATTTTCTACACTGAGAACAAGTTTTGGAAAGGACCTCTCAACCCTGAAAGGGTTAAAGAACAAATATATTACATTTTGTATATACCTTTTAAGAGTCAGTAGCAGACTGTGTTGCCTGATCTTACCACAGTCATCCTCTAGTGTTTCCTGTGATGATCAGCTGAATGGTTTGTGGTGCCCGACGATGATCACTTGAATGGGTTGTTTGTGGTGCCCGATGGCCAGTTGAACAGGTTGCTTGTGGTACCCAACAATGATCAGTTGAATGCGTTGTTTGTGGTACCTGACGATGATCAGCTGAATGGGTTGCTTGTGGTGCCTGACGATGATCAGTTGAATGGGTTGCTTGTGGTGCCTGACGATGATCAGTTGAATGGGTTTTTATGGTACCCGATGATGATCACTTGAATGGGTTATTTGTGGTATACAACACTGGTACAATAAATGATGTACCTGGCACTGCTCAAGAGCACCCACACAACCATCACAGATACTCCTGGGCTGATGTATATATTTCATATCACATAATGTTTAAACTCATACATTGTTTTTCATCACTTTAAAAATATAAATTACATTTTTCTTGTAGATGAATATAGAGAAAAATTCAAACCATAATATTTACTTAATAAAAGAGAAAGTTGAAGTGGTTAAAATACTTAAAATGTCACACAGTGAAGAGTGATTCTTCTTCTACACTATCACTGGCTATCACCAACAGTCTGACTAGTCAGCGATGAGGCCATGATTAGCAGAAAGAGGATGGAGCCTCCATCACTCCTTGCACTCAATAACCCACATGGGTTTGGTGTTTCATGGTATACAACACAATCTTAAACACTATCACGCAAAACCTTTTTTCTTTTATATTTATATTCACATATGCACACACAGAGACCAAGTTTATCTGATTAGAAAACAGTTCACATCTCTTAGTGTGGATAATGGATCAGCAAGAAGCTTCAGAGTGGACTGACATGCCCACACTTTCACAGTATCAAAATATTAACTTTTAGTTTAACAATATTACTTACAAAATGCAACAGCAGATTAAGAAAGGTTTATAAATAGGCATGCATATAAATTATGACACTCAGGTATATATATTGAAAGCTAACAGTCGCATACACTACACTCTAGTTCAACTTATTTTCACTCCGCAGCACTCAACAAAGCCAGGCTTTTGTATGCTTCATTTGCCTATGTTAAATATGAAATTATAAAAATATTTCTGATTATTCTAATCTGGACCGCCCCCCTCCATGGCAATTGCAACAAATTAGTTCTATTACAATTTAATGCAAGAGTTTGTGCTCAGAGTAATCACAAAGTTGACTCTTCAATACTGAAGTAGCTCAGCACAACTCATTTAGTGTGGATCTTGCGGTGTTTTTTCATATGGTCTCTCCTAGCGAACGCTTTACCACAAAAGTCACAAACATAAGGCTTCTCCCCTGTGTGGTATCTCAAGTGGACAGTGAGCTTGTAGCCGGCCTTGAACTCCTTGGCACAATACTCGCATGTGTAAATGCCATCCGATTTCATCAGTTTGGGCTTCTTAACCTTGGGTTTTGTCGTGGCCGGCGCTTCCTGCTGAACAGATTCTCCAGCAGGGTGCTGATAAACCTCCGTACAATAAGGTATGTGTTTGGACTTTTGGTGAATGCGGAGAACATCAGAGCGACTAAAACGGTCTCCACAGAAGCACACGTATGGCTTCTCTCCCGTGTGAGTACGCAAGTGCCGGGAGAGCTTGTAGATAGAGCCAAATACTTTCTGGCATATGTTGCACTCCTGCTTGTTGGGATCCTCAAAGCCTTGAGCATTAAGCTGATCGGTAATTTCCAAGGGTTCGTCCTTTACTTGAATAATCTCTTCCATCTTCACCTGAACTGCAGTGTCAACACACTGCTTTCCTAAAATGTTAGTGTCTTCGCTTTTTACTATCGAGGTTCCCATCTGATTATTATTTTTGGCTTCCAGCAACATTGCACGACGAACTTCTGGATTAATCTTGTGCTTGAGAGAATGAATTTTCAAGTGATCACTTCTAGCAAATCTTTTTCCACAAAAACACACATATGGTTTTTCCCCCGTGTGAGTGCGCCGGTGGAGAGTAAGTTTGTCAGAGCGTGAAAAGGATTTTGTACAAATCTCACACACATGACGTTTTCCTTGTTCCTGGGTCACCACAGGAGGCTTCACATCTGCTGTTTCTTTAACAGCGATCTCAACTTTTGGTACCACTGGTGTACGTGGTGGCGGTGGTGGTGGCACTTGCACCGTAGCAAGGGGAGCAGCCATTGGATATGCCCTGAACACCTGCGGCTCACCGGCTGAAAAATAATGATATGCTTTAGTAATCAAAACAGGACACCATAAACTCAGATCCCTTAGTAGCTACATTAACCCTTTGAGTGTTGAGACCACTGTTCACAAACTTGCTCAAAGTGTCGAAGAATTTAAAAAAAAAATTATATGAAATGGCAGAGAATCTTTTTCCAAAGGTAATGAAACCAAAAGTTCAAAATTTGATGGAAAACTTACAGAATTACGCTCTCACGAAGTTAGCGGCCTCTGTGATATTTACACATAGGCGATTTTGCCCACTTTGAGCCCTATTTTGGGCCAATTCCTTTGTTCCACTCGACCAAGCTCATAGCTGTATCGCTAGAACTTCTTTTATTTTATTGACTGAGCACATGGAACTGCCCATTTACCTATTTCAACTACATAAAAAGTGATCAGAAATCACTAATTTGGCCAATTTCACACAAAATTCAAGGTCAATTTTAAAACAGAGGCCAGAATAAACAATGTAGACATTCCTGGCACTAAAATAACATTTTCTCTGTTTATTAATCACGTCTCCAGGCCCCTCTAATATTATGCTTGCTTTTCATTTTAAATTTGTATTCACACAAAAATTAGATGATTTACTGTCATTCAGACTACTGCATAATTGTAATAATTGTAAAAATAATACCAGTGCATTTGTGACTGCATATTAGACCCACCAGTGACATGTATTGGACGCATGACGTGATTTGTTTACTCTTGAAAATTGTTAAAAATTTAACATTTCTGCTAATTTCAGCTCAATTTAAAGCTACTTTTAGCCAGTAAACCATTCAAAATCACCTCTTTTTCTGTAATATATCTTCCATTCTATCAAATGAGACCAACATCCATACTTACTACTGTGCAATCTACATATACAGGACCTTAAATTCCAATATTAACCTTGACCTAAAATGCTTTTTTGATAGTTGTGACAGGACCCACAAGCATAACACCTGACACAAACATCTCTACGACATTCCCCGTGTCCGACTAAACCTTTACAAAAATTCAATGTATGTCAAAGGCCCTAAAATCTGGAACACCCTACCTGAAAACTCTAGAACTGCAGACACATTCATCACCTTCAAAACTACCGTTAGAAAACATCTTATCTCCCTGATACACCCCGTCAACTAACTACATAAAAACCACCTGGTGGTTCACACTTACACTCACTCACTCACTCACCCATTTGACTATAAGCACAGAAACACGTATCTTAATCTTAAAATAATGATTCCTAACTAGCCACAATTTTGCCTGTGATACTCCAATATAGAAACTATGTATTGTGCCAAAACAAAAGTATTCACATTGCTAAACTCACAAACTAGTATTTAGTCACTTAGTATTTAGTCAACTTACTCCACAATTTGTAATAATTTAGGGTTAAGAATTAATCTAAGTTTGCCTGAAATGCCTAGCCTTGCTAGGTGTTCTAGTGGCCCCCTCTGTAATTAGTACATATTTTATTACATGAAAACCACACAATAACCAAAATCTGTAAACCCCGCATTGTAATCCTTATAGAGAATAAACTTTGATTTGATATGATTTGATTTGAACAGATCGAGAATACAATCATAAATACAAGACGAAAATACACCGCAAAGTCAATGTTTTAAACCAAAAGTGGTCGCAGCTTTTTATCATTATGTTCTGCTTGCTGTAGAATTTTTTTTTATACTGTGCACACTGACCATGCAGACTCATTCTCTCACATGTAGGCTTACCAGCTTTCTCCCACAAGATCTGAAGCCGCTAGAATTTTGTAGTATTACGGGAACGACACTGGCTTCAAAGCCGTAATTTTATGGGACTGACCATGAACTAAGATCCACTGGGAGCTACATTAAGGGACCATAGGAGACCATGAACTTAGATCCACTAGTAGCTACATTAACCCTTTTGGGGTCAGTCCCGTAATATTACCGTTTTGAAGCCAGTGTCTGTCCCGTAATGCTATGCCAAAATTTTAGCAGTTTCCAGTCTTTTGGGATAAAGCTGGTAATCCTATATATAAGAGAATGGGTCTGCATAGTCAGTGTGCACAGTATCAAAAAAAATCCTGCAGCACGCAGTGCATGAGAAAAAAAACCCGCGACCATGTTTTTGGTTTAAATGAGCAACTTTGCAGTGTATTTTCGTATGGTTTTTATGGTTGTAGTCTCAGTTTCTTTATCTCACTGATAGAATGGAAGATATATAACAGAAATAGAGACAATTTTGAATGGTTTACAAACTGAAATTAGCTTGAAATTGTGCTCATATTAGTGAAAATGTTCGATTTTTGCCAATGTTCAAGAGTAAATGAGTCACGTCACACATCCAATACATGTCAACTGGATGGTCTAATATGCACTCACGAATGCACTGACATTATTTATACAATCATTACCATTATGCAGTAGTCTGAATAACAGTAAATCTTTTATCTTTTGTGTGAATAAAAGTTCAAAATGAAAAGCAAGCGTAATATAAGAGAGGCCTGGAGACATGACTAATGAACAGAGAAAATGTTATTTTAGTGCCAAGAATGTCTACATTATTTATTCTGGACCCTACTCTGAAATCGGCCTTTCTTGAATTTGTTGTGAAACTGGCCAAATGAGTAATTTCTGATCACTTTATTGGGTAGTTGAAATAGGTAAATGGGCGTTTCTTATACTCAATCGATATAATGAAAGAAGTTTTAGCAAAATAGCTACGAGTTTGGTCAACCGGAACAGTGAAATTGGCCCACTAACTTTGCAAGAGTGTAATTCAGTAAGTTTTCCATGAAATTTTGTGCTTTTGGTTTCATTACCTTCAGAAAAATATTCTCTATAATTTCATAAGATTTTTTTTCTTCTTGACAATTCTTCAGCCCTGAATACAAGTTTGCAAGCAGAGGTCAAGACCCTTGTTTGTAGCTACATTAACCACTTCACCATCTGTGTCATATTTCTACAGCTTTGAAGTCAGCATCCGTGCTGTGGTGCGCCAAAATTCTAGCGGCTTCAAATTTAGTGTGAGAAGGCTGGTATGCCTACATCTAGTAGAATTGGTCTGCATGGTCAGTGTGCGCTGTAAACAAAAAATCAGGGCGCTGCACTGCATTGTGGGAACCCCATCTCGGTACGCTTTGTTCACTATGCCTTGCGGTAGCAAAAACCTCACTCCCCACTGAATTGGGAATCTTTTTTTCCAAAGTGACAGTTCTAACATGGATGGAAGTGGAAGTGAAGATGAATTCTATGGTTCTGAACAATTAGTGGTCAAAAGCAACTTACAATTAGTGGCCAAAAACCTTGACAATCCTTAACCATCCATCTCTGGGGCTGGTCCATTTGGGTGACATTCATTTGTACCTTGCTGTAAGTATAAGCTTATATTTTCCCATGGTCAGGGCTCAGATGTGAGTAAAGGTGATGACAAACAAGACTTGACAGACATATTTACCATACCTAGTTACACAGCAATGCATAACTTCAGGACTGACCAACTAGGAGGAGACACTGCCATCTACTAATCTGATGAACTGGAATGCATGAAATTTACTTGTACCAGGGACGATAATGGTAAATATATAATAGCTAAATTTGCATCAAAAGCCCTAAAAGAAAAAACTATAACAGTTGGAGCAGTCTACAGATTACCACACACAAATACTTAGACTTTAGTGATAACGTAAGAAACATGATAACTGATTCAGAGATGAATAAACACCACCTGATACTTACAAGAGACCTCAACTTAAACCTTATCCAAGCAGCAGACCCTCCAGTAACTGATTTCACAAACACTATGAACTGCTTGCTACTACCTTCTATAGCTAAGCCAACAAGAATCACCGAGACAAGTGCCTTACTTGATCATATCTGGACCAACACTATATCTCCACTACAGCTGGTATAATCACAGACAACACTACAGACCACTACCCTGCCTTTCTCATAACCAACTTATGTAAACTGCCTCAAGACTCGAGTAAGATCTCTTTTCACATATGTGACGAGTCATCAGTAAATAATTAAATATTAGCAATAGGTGACACTGACTGGCAGAGAGAGCTAGCAGACAGCCATTATATTGACAAAGGTGTCAAAAATTTTTTTTACATAAAATCCAAAACCTCTACAACATGCATTGTCCAATCAAAACGAAGCAGATCACAGCAGAGAGACTAATCAGCCCATGGCTAACTAATAGTACCCTCAAATCCATTGATACAAAGCACCAATATGAAAAGCTGCTCAGATTAGGCCTAATTACTAAAGAACTGACTAAATGATACACGTCAATACTCACAAAACTAATATGGAAATCAAAGCAAATGTATTATGAAAATGCATTTATTGAAAAAAAAAAAAAAAAGCAATATGAAAAGGACCTGGAAAACCTTCTCTTCAATTCCAGGCTCTGGAAAACTGTCTACAAACAAAGAGACAAACTTGATTAAACCAGATGGACCTCACATACAGCCTATAAACATGGCCAACAAACTTAGTCTTGATAAATTAGACACATGTACAACTCTTCGGTATCTTTATTGAGGAAACGTTTCGCCACACAGTGGCTTCATCAGTCCATACAAAGGAGAATCTTGAAGAACAGGAGTAGAATGAGGTAATCAGTCCCTCAACCTTGAGTCGATGTGGTCAGTCCATCAATCTTGAATAGAATACGGCATACGTGCTGAGAAGGAGCTTATAAACCGTTGGCAGGATTACCTCATTCTCCTCCTGTTCCTCAAGATTCTCCTTTGTATGGACTGATGAAGCCACTGTGTGGTGAAACGTTTCCTCAATAAAGATACCCAAGAGTTGCACATGTGTCTAATTTATCAACATGTCGGTTCTCTGAACCATTCATCTACAAACTTAGTCTTCTTGTCTACTGTAGAATCAAAGCTAGCCACCAAAATCCCAAGCTCAAATACTCAGCTAAAAGACTAACTTACTGGTAACTACTCAAATACTCAATACCTAGCACCAACAAATTCTAGTGAAATCTCACTCATCATTAAATCATTTAAAAACAAGCAGGAGATCTAAATAACTTGCCACCATTCATGCATAAAAAGCAGCTCATGTGCTGCCACCCATTATTACAACACTATTTAACAAATCTGTCGAGTCTTTAACCTTCCCATCCATACTCAAGACAGCAAGGGTCACCCCAATCCTCAAAGGGGGTGATCCAACTGATCTGAACAACTATAGACCTATAACAAACTTGCCCTTACTTTCTAAAATCTTCAAGAAAATAATACACAAATGGCTTTACTCCTACCTTATATCCAGAAACATACTTAACCCTTGCCAGTTTTGGTTTAGGCCAAAAAAAGTACGAATGATGCTGTCATACAAATGCTTGAACTACTGTATACAGCCCTCAATAAAAATGAATATCCACTATGGCTCTTCACAGATCTATGGAAAGCATTTGATACAGTGAACCACAATCTCTTGCACCAAAAACTAGACTATTACAGCATCAGAACACATTCTCTCAATTACCAACAATCTTATCTTAGCAACAGACACCAGTATGTATATGCAAATGGAGTTAACATCACTACCCAACCTGTAGCTGTTGGAGTGATCCCAGGGTAGTGTCCTTAGCTCACTCCTCTTTCTCATCTACATCAATGATCTCCCCAATGCATCTCAACTCCTTAAACCAGTTCTATTTGCAGATGACACTACTTATGTCTTCTCCCACTCAAACCTGGCTATACTTAGAGACACTGTCAACAACGAGCTGCCAAAAAATTCTACTTAGATGATGACCAACAAACTCACTCTCTATATAGACAAAACCTACTTCATGCTGTTTGGAAACAGAGCCTTAAATATGCAACTTAACATATTAATAAATAGTTCTCCCATTACAAGACACACTGAGGGGAAATTTCTAGATCTTTGCCTTGACTGTAATCTTAAATTTCATTCCCACATCCAGCATATATCCAAGATAATTTCCAAATCAGTAGACATCCTTTACAAAATACAGCAATTGTACTGCAAACAACACTCCTTACCCTATACCACTCTCTAATATATCCCTACCTCACCTATAGTATTTGTGACATGGTCAATCGACCACAGCCAACCACCTTAAACCCAACAAAAAGCTGCTGTACAGATGATCACCAACTCCTGTGCCAGACAACACACCCCACCAATTTTCGAAACTCTGAACCTACTAAATATACGAGACATACACTCATATTATTGTGCCTATATATGTACAGAACATTAAACTTCAATATAAACCCTGCACTTAAACTTCTCCTTGATAGCTACAACAGAATGCAGTCATAATACAAGACACAAAGCACACTTTCATATCCCTCGTGTCAGTCTCACACTATGCAAAAATGCAATGCACATAAAGGGCCTGAAGATCTGGAATTCACTTCCTGCACAGGTAAACGATCCCCCAACTGCATACAAGTTTAGGGTTACGCTTAAAAATCATTTCATCTCTCAAAATTAAACACCACAACTTCTAATCAGTATGAAGCAACTCCCCCAAATATTATATGACCTCTAGTCTATTAAAACATCTGCTAATCCACAAACTAGTACAGTGGACCCTCCATTTTCAATGATCTCCGTTATTGTCAATTTCGGTTTTGGCCAACTTTTTCGTCAATTTTTTGGCTCCGTTTTCGTCAATTACCTCAGTTTTCGTTATTCGTACAGAAGCTGTCCAGTACCGAGCGTGCAAAGCCGCCTCCCATACCATTCTCAGCCAGTGTAGCGTTGTTTCTCGGTGAGTAAACATATCCTGTCAGGTCATACAAAACATTTCGTAATAATCCATTGTCTTTGTCACTTGTTTATTGTATGTGACTGCTAAATAAGTGACCATGGCCCCAAAGAAAGCTCGTAGTGTTACTGCTTTGGTAAAGAAAGTGAAGAACACCGTAGAATTGAAAAAAGAAATTCTAAGAAAATATGATAATGGCATACTCATTGCTGAACTCAGCAGGATGTACGGGAAAGTCACCATCAACAATCAGCTCCATTGTGGCAAAGAGAAATGAAATCATGGAAGCTGATGTTGCGAAAGGGGTGAATGGTTCAACGAGGTGTTTGGCCTGAGTGTGAAGAAATACCTCCCGGATAATAAATTGCCACTCCAGTGCCTCCTATTAATGGACAATGCCCCTGATCATCCTCCAGACTTGGAAGACCAATTGTCTAAGGAATTCAGTTTTGTAACAGTGAAGTTTTTGCCTCCTAACACCACTCCTCTTTTCCAGCCAATGGACCAGCAGATTATTACAAACTTCAAAAAACTGTACACCAAAGCAATGTTTCGAAGGTGCTTTGACATAACCTTGGACTCTGAATTGACCCTAAGCGAGTTCTGGAAGAATCATTTCAACATCTTCCACTGCATAGGCCTCATAGATAAGGCTTGGCAGGGAGCGACTTCCAGAACGAGAACTCTGCTTGGAGAAAATTGTGTCAAGATGGTGTCCAAAAGAAGAGTTTTGAAGGGTTTGAGGCTGACCCTTTGACCCTACACCTGTTGTGTAATCAATTGTGGCATTGGGAAATTCCATGGGGTTGGATGTGAGTGGCCAGGATGTGGAAGAGTTGGTGGAGGAC
This sequence comes from Cherax quadricarinatus, assembly GCF_038502225.1. Classification (NCBI taxonomy): domain Eukaryota; kingdom Metazoa; phylum Arthropoda; class Malacostraca; order Decapoda; family Parastacidae; genus Cherax; species Cherax quadricarinatus. Next base: position 1,215,815 of record NC_091295.1, read on the forward strand.
CACAATGAAGAACTAACCATTGATGAGCTGCAAGAGCTTCAACTGCAACAGCAACAGACCACAGCTGAAGAAATTGCTTCAGAGGAGGAGGAAGAGAGATGGAAGAAGATGCCTTCTTCAAAGATTAAGGAGATTTGTGCAATGTGGACTAAAGTGCATTCATTTGTGGAGGAACATCACCCTGAGAAAGCTGTTGCAATCTGTGCTGGTGGCTTTTACAATGACAATGCCATGTCCCATTTTAAGCAAATCTTAAAGAGATACCAGAAACAGACCTATCTGGACAGATATTTTGTGCGACAGGGGTCCAGTGACTCTCAAGCTGATCCTAGTGACAGTAAAAAACAAAGGAAGGAAGTGACCCCAGATAAGGACTTGGTACCTAGAGTCTTTATGGAGGGGGATTCACCTTCTAAACAATAACCTGTCTTTCCTCTCCCCTCCTCCCTGTCTTCCTTCCAACAACAACAGCCTTCAATAAAGGTAAGTGTCATGTGTAATGTTCATTCTTTTGTGTATGTAACTATCTTTAAGGTAAAAAAAAAAAATTTTGTTGATATTTCTGGGTGTCTGAAACGGATTACAGTGGAACCTCGGCTTACGAATTTAAGCCGTTCCGAGACCTTGTTCGTATCCTGAGTTGTTCGTATGCTGAGTCAATTTTCCTCATTTAAATTAGTTGAAATGCAATTAATCCATTCCAGCCTCTCAAGAGGCATGACAAAATAATGCTAATATCAACTCTACAGCTTAGTTATCTATCACAATTCATCTAATATGACATAATAAACAATATTAATAACATAGAAACATGATATACACTCTAGAATGAATAAAATAGGCCATAATATGGCAAGTGATGGCGACACCAGCAGCGGCAGAAAGCATCTGCCGTTTACTCTCCCACTCTAGTATCTTCCCAGTCCATAACCCCACGTCTAGCTTGTGTTTATGTATGATTAGTGGTGAAGTTGTCACATATGTAACCACAGGTGTGGTCAAGACAGATGTACATATAGGTGAAAACGTGATCACTGTGGCCTCAGTGGTGGTGGTGGTGGCATCCACAGTGGTGGTGGTGGTGGCAGCATCCACAGTGGTGGTGGTGGCAGCATCCACAGTGGTGGTGGTGGTGGCGGCATCCACAGTGGTGGTGGTGGCAGCATCCATGGTGGTGGTGGTGGCGGCATCCACAGTGGTGGTGGTGGCGGCATCCACAGTGGTGGTGGTGGCAGGATCCACAGTGGTGGTGGTGGTGGCAGCCACAGTGGCGGTGGTGGCAGCAGTCAGAGTGGTGGCGGTGGCAGCCAGCTGCCTCCCTCAATGCTGCTGCCTTCTTCGTTTCTCTAGCTTTTTTCATAGTTTTTAATCGCTGATACTTTTGAAACCAACCGCTCCTTGCCCGACCAGTCCCATCTCTTTTATCAACAGCCTGGCATGAGCAGCGATCGTCCAAGAAGAACTCCTGATTCGAGGATGAAGTGCCAGGATGAAGGAGAATGACGACGTCAGCCAACTAAGTCATCTGGTAAGCTACATCACTAAACTCATGGTCAACCTGGTGAGCCACGTCACTCAACTCATGGTCAACTGGGTAAGCCACGATATCAGTACCCAGAGTGGCGCCAGCCACAAAGTCAGCAAGAAACTAAGGTCAAGAAAGAGGTAGTATGCTACCACTGTAATAAATCAGGCCACATTCGTCCTAACTGCCCAAATACAGGTCTCCCTCAACATTCACGAGGGTTAGGGGATCAAGAGCCTCGCGAATGTTGAAAAACCGTGAATGTTTGGTGCCCCAATATATTGTAGGGAAATATAATACAATAATGCTTCCTTAACTTGTTGAACCATGAATAATCATAAAATACAGGAAAACGTCGTGAATTGTACTAAATACATACGTTATGCCTAAACAACATGTATGTTATTAAATACCACTGCCTCCACCACTGCAAGTCCCTACCCTCCCTCCGACCCCCCACAACTGGCAGCCAGCCCTTCCACCACTGTGTGGTGAGTGTTTTGTTTGTTCATTATTTGCTATTAAACTACAGTACGTATAAATAATGTCAACCCATTTATGACTGCATATTGGAATGGCTATTCGGATAGGTATTGGAAGGTGACATCATGTGTTTACTCTTGAACACAGCAAAGAATCAAACATTTCTGCTACTGCTAATAATAATAATAATAATATTAATATAATAATAATAATATTAATATAATAATAATAATAATAATAATAATAATAAATACGATAGAATTGAAGAAGGAAATTGTACAAAAATACGAGGGTTGAAGCAGTGGTGGAGGAAGTGGTTGACGCAGCGTCAAAGTGGCTTTGTTTATGCTGGAGTGAGTATGTCTCCGTGCTCTTCCAAACATTTCACAATAATTCATTGTATTTGATGCTTGTAGATCGAGTGTGACTGGAGTGGTTGAGGCAGTGGTAGAGGCAGTGATAGAGGCAGTGGGTGAGGCAGTGGTATTTACTAACATTTTTTTTTTTTTTTTCAACAAGTTGGCCATCTCCCACCGAGGCAGGGTGACCCAAAAAAGAAAGAAACTCCCCAAAAACAAAATGCTTTCATCATCATTCAACACTTTCACCACACTCACACATAATCACTGTTTTTGCAGAGGTGCTCAGAATACAACAGTTTAGAAGCATATACGTATAAAGATACACAACATATCCCTCCAAACTGCCAATATCCCAAACCCCTCCTTTAAAGTGCAGGCATTGTACTGTACTTCCCATTTCCAGAACTCAAGTCCGACTATATGAAAATAACCAGTTTCCCTGAATCCCTTCACTAAATATTACCCTGCTCACACTTCAACAGATCATCAGGTCCCAAGTACCATTCGTCTCCATTCACTCTTATCTAACACGCTCACGCACGCTTGCTGGAAGTCCAAGCCCCTTGCCCACAAAACCTCCTTTACCCCCTCTCTCCAACCCTTTCGAGGACGACCCCTACCTCGCCTTCCTTCCCCTATAGATTTATATGCTTTCCATGTCATTCTACTTTGATCCATTCTCTCTAAATGACCAAACCACCTCAACAACCCCTCTTTTGCCCTCTGACTAATACTTTTATTAACTCCACACCTTTTCCTAATTTCCACACTCCGAATTTTCTGCATAATATTTACACCACACATTGCCCTTAGACAGGACATCTCCACTGCCTCCAACTGTCTCCTCACTGCTGCATTTACCACCCAAGCTTCACACCCATATAAGAGTGTTGGTACTACTATACTTTCATACATTCCCTTCTTTGCCTCCATAGATAACGTTTTTTGACTCCACATATACCTCAATGCACCACTCACCTTTTTTCCCTCATCAATTCTATGATTAACCTCATCCTTCATAAATCCATCCGCCGACACGTCAACTCCCAAGTATCTGAAAACATTTACTTCTTCCATACTCCTCCTCCCCAATTTGATATCCAATTTTTCTTTATCTAAATCATTTGATACCCTCATCACCTTACTCTTTTCTATGTTCACTTTCAACTTTCTACCTTTACACACATTCCCAAACTCATCCACTAACCTTTGCAATTTTTCTTTAGAATCTCCCATAAGCACAGTATCATCAGCAAAAAGTAACTGTGTTAATTCCCATTTTGAATCTGATTCCCCATAATTTAATCCCACCCCTCTCCCGAACACCCTAGCATTTACTTCTTTTACAACCCCATCTATAAATATATTAAGGAGGGGTGTTAATGTTGCAGTTTAAAAACTGTAGTGTAAAGCACCCTTCTGGCAAGACAGTGATGGAGTGAATGATGGTGAAAGTTTTTCTTTTTCGGGCCACCCTGCCTTGGTGGGAATCGGCCAGTGTGATAATAAAAAAAAAAAAATAAATAACTATGGTGACTTTACACATCCCTGTCTAAGACCTACTTTTACCGGGAAGTAGTCTCCCTCTCTTCTACACACCCTAACCTGAGCCTCACTATCCTCATAAAAACTCTTTACAGCATTTAGTAACTTACCACCTATTCCATATACTTGCAACATCTGCCACATTGCTCCCCTATCCACTCTATCATATGCCTTTTCTAAATCCATAAATGCAATAAAAACTTCCCTACCTTTATCTAAATACTGTTCACATATATGCTTCAATGTAAACACTTGATCTACACATCCCCTACCCACTCTGAAACCTTCTTGCTCATCCGCAATCCTACATTCTGTCTTACCTCTAATTCTTTCAATTATAACCCTACCATACACTTTTCCTGGTATACTCAATAAACTTATTCATCTACAATTTTTACAATCTCTTTTGTCCCCTTTCCCTTTATATAAAGGGACTATACATGCTCTCCGCCAATCCCTAGGTACCTTCCCCTCTTTCATACATTTATTAAACAAAAGTACCAACCACTCCAACACTATATCCCCCCCTGCTTTTAACATTTCTGTCATGATCCCATCAGTTCCAGCTGCTTTACCCCCTTTCATTCTATGTAATGCCTCACGTACCTCCACTACAGTTACATTCTGCTCTTCTTCACTCCTAAAAGATGGTATACCTCCCTGACCAGTGCATGAAATTTCCACCTCCCTTTCTTCCTCAACATTTAAAAGTTCCTCAAAATATTCTCGCCATCTACCTAATACCTCCCTCTCCCCATCTACTAACTCCCCTACTCTGTTTTTAACTGACAAATCCATACTTTCCCTAGGCTTTCTTAACTTGTTTAACTCACTCCAAAATTTTTTCTTATTTTCATTAAAATTTCTTGACAGTGCCTCTCCCACTCTATCATCTGCTCTCCTTTTGCACTCTCTCACCACTCTCTTCACCTTTCTTTTACTGTCCATATACTCTGCTCTTCTTATAACACTTCTGCTTTGTAAAAACCTCTCATAAGCTAACTTTTTCTCTTTTATCACACCCTTTACTTCATCATTCCACCAATCACTCCTCTTTCCTCCTGCCCCCACCCTCCTATAACCACAAACTTCTGCCCCACATTCTAATACTGCATTTTTAAAACTATTCCAACCCTCTTCAACCCCCCCACTACTCATCTTTGCACTAGCCCACCTTTCTGCCAACAGTCGCTTATATCTCCCCCGAACTTCCTCCTCCCTTAGTTTATACACTTTCACTTCCCTCTTACTTGTTGTTGCCACCTTCCTCTTTTCCCATCTACCTCTTACTCTAACTGTAGCTACAACTAAATAATGATCCGATATATCAGTTGCCCCTCTATAAACATGTACATCCTGGAGCCTACTCATCAACCTTTCATCCATAATAATAAATAATAATAAATAATAATAGTACATGTTAATATTAATAACATTTATAATAATAATAATAATAATAAATGTTATTCATAATGTACTATTATTATTTATAACATATATGTTAGTAAATATCACTGCCTCTATCTAAGCCTCTTCCACTCTCACCCACTGCCTCTACCACTGCCTCTACCACTGCCTCAACTGCTGCCTCACCCACTGCCTCAACTGCTGCCTCACCCACTGCCTCTATCACTGCCTCTACCACTGCCTCACCCACTGCCTTTACCACTGCCTCTACCACTGCCTCAACTGCTGCCTCACCCACTGCCACTATCACTGCCTCTACCACTGCCTCTACCACTGCCTCACCCACTGCCTCACCCACTGCCTCACCCACTGCCTCTACCACTGCCTCTATCACTGCCTCTACCACTGCCTCAACCACTCCAGTCACACTCAATCTACAAGCACCAAATACAATGAATTATTGTGAAATGTTTGGAAGAGCACGGAGACTAATACTCACTCCAGCATAAACAAAGCCACTTTGACGCTGCGTCAACCACTTCCTCCACCACTGCCTCAACCCTCAAATTTTTGTACAATTTCCTTCTTCAATTCTATCGTATTTATTATTATTATTATTATTATTATTATTATTATTATTATTATTATTATTATTATTATTATATTAATATTATTATTATTATTATTATTAGCAGTAGCAGAAATGTTTGATTCTTTGCTGTGTTCAAGAGTAAACACATGATGTCACCTTCCAATACCTGTCCTAATAGCCATTCTAATATGCAGTCATGGATGGGTTTACATTATTTATACTGTAGTTTAATAGCAAATAATGAACAAACAAAACACTCACCACACAGTGGTGGGAGGGCTGGCTGCCAGTTGCAGGGGTCGGAGGGAGGGTAGTAAGGACTCGTGGCGGTAAACTTAAATATGATTTGGCAGCTGGGAATTTGGCGGTTGGGAATTCGCGAATGTGTGAAGCCCGCGTAAGCTGAAAACGCAAATGTTGAGGGAGACCTGTAAACCCTAACCATTAGGGAAAATTTATAATGTTATGTCCCTGAAAGAAGTAGAGAAAGGAATGGCCCCATATTATAGTACGTGTCAAATATCACTTCAGGAAAATTCAAAGAAAACTGAAGTCAGAACCTTTAGGGATACTGGAGCATATTGCTCACTTATAAGAGAGGGAGTACTTCCCCTTTCTCATTACAATCCTTCATTCTTCTAGAAGCTTTTGGAGGAGCAGTGTTTTCTGTCCCCCTTACATAAAATATACATGCAGAGCAGGTATTACACTGGATATTTGACTGTGGGTGTATCTGATGGATTTCCTATGAAAGATGCAGTGTTATTACTGGGTTATAACATTACCACTTGTAGTACGTGTTCAGAACCAATAATGATTAATTCATCTCCAATGTTGGCCATAACTCGGGTAAAATCCCAGAGTTATCCGGGGAGAATGCTAACCTATCTTTGGACAACTCTGAAATCGGAATAGCCAAATTGTTTTATGAAGTAAACTGGCCAGGGCCTCATAAATTTAGTGATCAGACCCAGATCAAGCCTTCCTATTCCAGGGTTGCAGAATTGTCACATGTCTCTGTTTCCATGCCCGAGTGGCTATCCTTTCGAGAGGAACAGTGAAAAGACTCATCATTAAATTTCGCTTATCAGGCAGCCATGGGTAAATCCTTTTCAGATCACCCAAATATAAAATTAAAAACAACTACTTAATCTGCACTGAAATTGGTAAGGAGATAAAGGGAAGGCAACAGTCAGACAGGTTAGTAGTTCCAAAAAAATTTAGACCTGAAATATTAGATATAGCTCATAACTCTTCATTAAGAGGCCACTTAGGAAATACTAAAACCCTGTATAGAATATTGAAAGAATTCTTTTGGCCAAAGTTAAGGCAGGATGTGAAGAATTATAACCGCTGTTGTAGAGAATGTCAGCAAGTAGGGAAACCTGGACACCCAATTACACCTGCACCTCTCCATCCTATACCTGGCGATGTAGAACCTTTTGTAGAGTTAATTATAGATTGTGTAGGTCCACTACCTAAGTCCAAGTCTGGGAATCAGTACTTATTTACCATAATGGATAGAGTAACTAGATACCCAGAAGCAATTACCATGCGCAGTATTAACCCTTTGACTGTTTCGGTCGTGTATATACGTACGTCTTACGAGCCACCGTGTTTGACGTATACATACTCAAAAATACTAGCGGCTTCAAATCAAGCAGGAGAAATGTGAGAGAATAGGTCGGTGTGGTCAGTGGGAACCATATAAAAAAAATCCTGCAGCACGCAGTGCATGAGAAAAAAAAACTCTGAACGTGTTTTTGGATAAAAACGCTAACTTTGTAGTGTATTTTTGTATAGTATTTATGGTTGTATTGTCGTTTTCTTGGTCTCATTTGACAGAATGGAAAATATATTATAGAATTAGAGTTGATTTTGACTGGTTTTACTATGAAAAGAACCTTGAAATAGAGCTCAGGGTAGGTGAAATGTTTGATTTTTGCCGATGTTCAAGAGTAAACAAATGATGTAATTGTCCAATAAATGTCCAACTAGCCATTTTAATTTACAGTCATGAATAAGTTAACATTTATACAATTATTATAATGTTGCAGTAGTTTGCATAACAGTAAATCTTCTATTTTTTGTTTGAATAAAAATTCAAAATAGAAAGCAAGAGTAATATCAGAAGGGCCTGGAGATGTGACTGATGAACAAAGAAAATTTTATTTTAGAGCCAGGAATGTCTTCATTGTTCATTCTAGACCCTATTTTGAAATTGACTTATTTTTTAATTTGCATGAAATTGGCCAAATTGCAAATTTCTGACCACATTATTGGGTAGTTGAAATCAGTAAATGGGCAGTTTCTTGTACTCAATTGATAGAACAAATGGAGTTCTAGAGAAATAGCTATAAGTTTGGTTGAATGGAACAAAGAAATTAGCCGAAAATAGGGCTCAAAGTGGGCAAAATCACAGATTCGTAAATATCGCTAACTTCACGAGAGCGTAATTCCGAAGTTTTCCATCAAATTTTGTTCTTTTGGTGCCAATACTATTGGGAAAAGATTCTCTATCATTTCATAATTTTGTTTTTTTCAAAATTTTTCAACACCAGGAGACACCTCAGGATTTGGGGTTGCGACAGTCAAAGGATTTATACTAAAGCAATTCTTAAAGCTTTAACTAAGTTTATATCTTGCTTTGGCATTCCTAAATCTATTCAAAGTGATCAAGGTACTAACTTCACTGCCAAAGCATTTAGGGAAGCATTAACTAGGCTAATTCACAACTTATCCACTGCCTATCATCCTCAGTCCCAAAGCGCCTTGGAAAGATTCCATCAGACGTTAAAATCAACGATAAGAACTTTTTGTATGAATTTTCCTACAGACTGGGATGAATCACTACCTTTGTTGCTGTTTTCAATAAGGGAAACTGCAGGAGTCTACCGGGTATAGTCCGTTTGAGCTGGTCTTTGGGCACAATGTACAAGGTCCTCTTTGGGTGCTCAAGGAAGGATGGATGGGAGAAGATGTCTGCTTAACAATCTACAACCCTTCTTCAAGGTTGCAGGTGGCACGTCAGTTGGCTAAGGCTAACTTAAAAGCAGTTCAAAACACGATGAAACAGAGGTAAGCAGAAATTCAAAGTTTTGCTCCTACCATCCAGGAGACAAGATGCTGGTACAGGAACCTATACCTGGCCACACCTCAAAAGCTAGATTTACGGGACCTATGCAAATTGTAAGTAAATTATCTAATGTAAATTATGTGATGTCTCCCCTTGACAAGACCTCAAAAACAAAAACTTACCACAGTAATCAAATTAAAGCATTTAATACACCAGGTAAAGTCCCAGTAATGACTCTGTCCTCTGCCTCTGTAGATGACCCTGACTCTTTGCACTCTATTTCTGAGATTATTGTAAAGCTTTCAAATTCTGTCCTCCTCAAGGACCCTAGCCCTTTAATGGTGGGGCTATCTAAAAATCAAGTAATAAGTTTAACCCTTTGAGGGTCGACAGGCCCTCTCCGAAACTTGTTCTCAGGGTCGGCCAAATTTCAAAAAAAAAAAAAAATTATTTTTTCTTATGAAAAGACAGAGAATCTTTTCCCGATCATAATGACAACAAAAGTATGAAATTTGATGGAAAACTTACGGAATTATGTTCTCGCGAAGTTAGCAGTCTCGACTATGTTTGCGCATTGGCGATTTTGCCCATTTTGAGCCCTATTTTCGGCCAATTCCAATGTACTAGTTGACAAAAATCATAACTATTTTGCTAGAACTCCATTTTTTCTATCGAATGAGTACAAGAAACCACCCATTTACCAATTTCAACTATCCAATAAAATGGTCAGAATTTAGCAATTTTGCCAATTTCACACAAGTTTCAAAAGATGCCAATTTCCGAATAGGATCCAGAATAAACAAGAAAGACATTCCTGGCACTAAAATAACAAGTTCTCTGTTCGTTAGTCACATCCCCAGGCCCCTCTTATATTTCTTTGGCTTTCCACTTTGAATTTTTATTAATACAAAAAATAGAAGATTTACTGTTATGCAGACTACTGCACTAGTGTCGAAATGGTATAAATAATATCAGTGTACTTGTTAAAGAATATTAGACTCACCAGTTGACGTGTATTGGACGCTTGGCATGATTTGTTTATTTTTGAACTTTGATAAAAATCAAACGTTTCTGCTACTTTGCGCTCAATTTCAAGGTACTTTTCATTGTAAAACCAGTCAAAATCATCTCAGTTTTTGTAATATGTCTTCCATTCTATAAAATGAGACCAAGAAAAGTAGAATACAACAATAAATACCATACGAAAATACAGTGCAAAGTCGCTGTTTTATTCCAAAAACACGGCAAAGTTTTTTTTTCTCATTACGCACTGTGTGCTGCAGGATTTTTTTTATACTGCACACACTGACCACATAGACCCATTCTTTCATATGTAGGCCTACCAGCCTTCTCTCACCAGACTTGAGGGTACTAGAATTTAGGCGTACTAGTACGTCAAAAACCCTGGGTCGTAAGCCATACTAGTACGGCCAAAGCCCTCAAAGGGTTAACTGCGCTCCTACAATCTTACCCTGATATCTTTTTGGATGTTCCAAAAAAATGTACACTAGGGTATCATGATGTAGATGTTGGAAACTCTAAACCTATTAACCCTTTGACTGTCACAAGCCCCAATCCTGAAGTGTCTCCTGGTGTCGCAAAATATTCGAAAAAAAAAATTGTGGAATTCTTTGAAACATGGGTATAAACACAATGGTGTTTTACACTGGCGTTTTGTGGTATGTCCACAGACAAAACGCCTCTTCTAAGCATTTTTCTTGAGAGCAGTAGCAGGCAGTGGTATAGGGTAGTGATCACCAGGCCTCAGACGAGAGGGCATGTGTTGATAATTTCGTGGGCGCTGGTCTATTGCAAGTGTTGTTCTTTGGTACTTGAATATTATTTGTCTGATGACTGAAAAACAAAATTCACCATATTTGGGTTTGTTCTTGGTCTTCAACTTATACATATTATAAGCATTCAGAATGGAAATGTCAAGAAGATGGAATAATAGTTTTATGTACCACTTATAACTCTTGCGGACACAATCAGCAAACGCAATCTGCATGTCACATTTGTCCACTAACCGCATATTGAGGTTGTAATCCATCACAGCTGCAGGTTTTACAATGGGTTCATTGGTCTCTCTATTCTGCTTGCCGCTGTCTACCATTTCGTGTCGGTGAACTAGTGTCAACAGTGTGACACCACGTTTGTCATGCCACCGAAATGCCATGATGCCATTAGCAGCAAACACCTGAACATCACCTCTACGAGTGCCAGCGTCGAACCTAGGCATATGCTTACGATTTCCATGCACTGTGCCACACACATCTGTCATGTTCACTTGCAAGAAATCACTGAGTAAAGGGCTTGTGTACCAGTCGTCAGTATATAAAATATGCCCCTTACCAAGATATGGTTCCATCATTGTTCTAACCACATCACCAGAGATACCCAGTAACTTCCTGGTATCTTGTAATGTTTTACTGCCAGTGTACACAATTATATCCAAAACCAGACCACTTTTGCAATCACACACTACAAATAACTTTGAAACAAAGCATTTCCTCTTGCTTGGTATGTACTGCTTGAGAGAAACCATACCCCCGGCCGGGATTGAACCCGCGGTCGTAGAGTCTCAAAACTCCAGCCCGTCGCGTTAGCCACTAGACCAGCTAGCCACAATAAGATTCATCCAACTAGGTATATTTCTACACCATAGGAAGGTTAGCACAGGCACCTCTGTGACCACAAATGCAAGTTTTTACAGACGAATCTCCAGCTAGCGTGGCCGTGACGAACTCTAGCTCAAGTCCCTTCACTGCCGTCAACATGACTCAAGAAATCGTAATGACACGATTGCAAACAAATCGTGTCATTACGATTTCTTGAGTCATGTTGACGGCAGTGAAGGGACTTGAGCTAGAGTTTGTCACGGCCACGCTAGCTGGAGATTCGTCTGTAAAAACTTGCATTTGTGGTCACAGAGGTGCCTGTGCTAACCTTCCTATGGTGTAGAAATATACCTAGTTGGATGAATCTTATTGTGGCTAGCTGGTCTAGTGGCTAACGCGACGGGCTGCAGTTTTGAGACTCTATGACCGCGGGTTCAATCCCGGCCGGGGGTATGGTTTGTTTGCAATCGTGTCATTACGATTTCTTGAGTACTGCTTGAGAGTCTTCCTTTGAACAAAATCAAAGACTCATTAATAACAAGCTTCCTGAAGGGATAAAAATACATACAGCACATTTGTTTCAGGTACATAAACACATTTCTGATCTTATATAACCTGTTGCTTCTGTCAGGCCTTGTTCTGTCTGAAAAGTGTAGCATAAGTAACAGTAGCACAAATCTATTCACTGGTATACTGTCACTGAAAGCTGGGGTTGAAATCAGGCAGTCTGTCGGCCAGTATGTGTCAACACTGTGCTTACACAAATGTGGCATAAGCATTATTGTGGCAAAGAACAGTTACATCCCTGCCACAGTTGTGTCCTTCCACTGGTGTAGGTGTGATCTTGGTGAAAGAATTGTTTGCCATGGTGTACTCAAAGTATGTATTGCTTTCCCTGACAATAATGTCCATCAGGGGTTCATCAAAGAATAAATGAAAGCATTCCAGTTCAGTGGCATTGTTCCCAAGTGTACATGATGGCCGTATTCCACTTCGTGTTTCATCAAAGTCATGGAGACTGGGAGCGAAATTGTCACCTTGCTGCCAATCCCACATGCGATCAGCTGGTGGGTTCTGGATATTGAAACGTGGTTTTGGTTGTGCAGGTTGTGGTTGTGGATGTTGTGGGAGTGTGGGGTTGGGCGAGGCTGGTTGTGGTTGTGTAGAGTCAGCAGCGTGGGTAGTAGCGTGGCCCGCTGCTGGTGTCACATGACTCATGCCACCATCACTATCGCCACCACCACCTGCTGCCTCACTCACATCATTCATACCCATCGTAACAATATCATCATCTTCACTATCAGTTCGTGGTGTAGGGCCATGGGATGTGCTCCGAGATTTACTCCTTCCCCTTGGAACAGCATATGACACACTACCAGACTGCATGTTACATCGTATATACTGCCGCTTCACTGGGAAATATTCACCCTCACTGTCGCAACTAGAACTGTTTTCAACAGCTTTTAAATCACTATCACTATCAATGCTCACATTTGAGTCTTGTACACAGGAAAATAGTTTCCTCTTTCGTCCTAGTACAGGTGAACGTGAATGAGCCGGCCCAGCACCAGAGGTGGAAGGTCATGGGTCATCTGGGTTTTCATCACTAATTATGTTATCCTAGGCACTGTTTTCAGTCACACCCACTTGAAAAATATGGAATTCACTTTCACTGACACTTCCATCACTGTTAGAGCTATCACTTGGGAACAAAAGACCTCCAACCTGCCGAGGAGTGAGGTACTTCTTACTGCAAGGCATGGTGAAAATGGACTACCAAGATGGCGTTCCCACAATGCACCACTGAGTCCCAGATCTTTTTCACAGGGGGCACACCCACCACTCATACTCATTCTCTCTCATGTAGGCCTACCAGCCTTCTCCTGCTTGATTTGAAGCCACTAGAATTTATGCGTACAGATATGTCAAACACAGTGGCTCGTAAGACGTACAGTGGTCCCTCAATTATCGTCCTTAATCCGTTCCTGGAAGTGGGACTATTATCGAAATAGACGATTTTCGAATCAATTTTCCCAATAAGAAATATTTTAAATCTAATTAATTCGTTCCAGACACCCAGAAGTATCAACAACAATTTTTTTTTACCTAAAAGACAGATTTACATGCGCAAAAGAATGAACATTCAACATGACAATTACCTTTATTGAAGGCTGTTGTTGATGAATGGAAGACAGGGAGGAAGAGAGAGGGAAGAGAGGTTATTGTTTGGAAGGGGAATCCCCCTCGATAAGGACTCTAGGTCACTTCAGGGGGTCACTTCCCTAGCATAAATATAGATTTACATGCAGAAAAGAATGCCAAATAAATGTAAAGCACTAATAAAATGTATAAATGAACATTGGTAATAAGGGTAGTTGATGAGTGGAACGGTCTTCATTTTGCTCTTTACACCCAGGATAACAGGCCTTTGAGAACCTGGGTTGTAATATAGTGTCTGCACTCTGAAGGTGGGGTGAGGATGCTACAGTGCTGGAAGTGGGAAGTACAGTGCCTGAACTCTGAAGGTGGGGTGAGGCTGTTACAGTGCTGGAAGTGGGAAGTACAGTGCCTGAACTCTGAAGGTGGGGTGAGGATGTTACAGTGCTGGAAGTGGGAAGTACAGTGCCTGAACTCTGAAGGTGGGGTGAGGCTGTTGCAGTGCTGGAAGTGAAAAGTACAGTGCCTGAACTCTGAAGGTGGGGTGAGGCTGTTACAGTGCTGGAAGTGGGAAGTACAGTGCCTGAACTCTGAAGGTGGGGTGAGGCTGTTACAGTGCTGGAAGTGGGAAGTACAGTGCCTGAACTCTGAAGGTGGGGTGAGGCTGTTACAGTGCTGGAAGTGGGAAGTACAGTGCCTGAACTCTGAAGGTGGGGTGAGGCTGTTACAGTGCTGGAAGTGGGAAGTACAGTGCCTGAACTCTGAAGGTGGGGTGAGGCTGTTACAGTGCTGGAAGTGGAAAGTACAGTGCCTGAACTCTGAAGGTGGGGTGAGGCTGTTACAGTGCTGGAAGTGGGAAGTACAGTGCCTGAACTCTGAAGGTGGGGTGAGGCTGTTACAGTGCTGGAGGTGGGAAGTACAGTGCCTGAACTCTGAAGGTGGGGTGAGGCTGTTACAGTGCTGGAAGTGGGAAGTACAGTGCCTGAACTCTGAAGGTGGGGTGAGGATGTTACAGTGCTGGAAGTGGGAAGTACAGTGCCTGAACTCTGAAGGTGGGGTGAGGCTGTTACAGTGCTTTAAGTGAAAAGTACAGTGCCTGAACTCTGAAGGTGGGGTGAGGCTGTTACAGTGCTGGAAGTGGGAAGTACAGTGCCTGAACTCTGAAGGTGGGGTGAGGATGTTACAGTGCTGGAAATGGGAAGTACAGTGCCTGAACTCTGAAGGTGGGGTGAGGATGTTACAGTGCTGGAAGTGGGAAGTACAGTGCCTGAACTCTGAAGGTGGGGTGAGGCTGTTATGGTGCTGGAAGTGGGAAGTACAGTGCCTGAACTCTGAAGGTGGGGTGAGGATGTTACAGTGCTGGAAGTGGGAAGTAATATGCCTGAACTCTGAAGGTGGGGTGAGGATGTTACAGTGCTGGAAGTGGGAAGTACAGTGCCTGAACTCAGGTGGGGTGAGGATGTTACAGTGCTGGAAGTGGGAAGTACAGTGCCTGAACTCTGAAGGTGGGGTGAGGCTGTTACAGTGCTGGAAGTGGGAAGTACAGTGCCTGAACTCTGAAGGTGGGGTGAGGCTGTTACAGTGCTGGAAGTGGGAAGTACAGTGCCTGAACTCTGAAGGTGGGGTGAGGCTGTTACAGTGCTGGAAGTGGGAAGTACAGTGCCTGAACTCTGAAGGTGGGGTGAGGCTGTTACAGTGCTGGAAGTGGGAAGTACAGTGCCTGAACTCTGAAGGTGGGGTGAGGCTGTTACAGTGCTGGAAGTGGGAAGTACAGTGCCTGAACTCTGAAGGTGGGGTGAGGCTGTTACAGTGCTGGAAGTGGGATGTACAGTGCCTGAACTCTGAAGGTGGGGTGAGGCTGTTACAGTGCTGGAAGTGGGAAGTACAGTGCCTGAACTCTGAAGGTGGGGTGAGGCTGTTACAGTGCTGGAAGTGGGAAGCACAGTGCCTGAACTCTGAAGGTGGGGTGAGGATGTTACAGTGCTGGAAGTGGGAAGTACAGTGCCTGAACTCTGAAGGTGGGGTGAGGCTGTTACAGTGCTGGAAGTGGGAAGTACAGTGCCTGAACTCTGAAGGTGGGGTGAGGATGTTAAGTGCTGGAAGTGGGAAGTACAGTACCTGAACTCTGAAGGTGGGGTGAGGATGTTACAGTGCTGGAAGTGTTAAGTACAGTGCCTGCACTGTATCTTTTCTTATATTCGAAAAGCCCATTATAAAAATAAAGTTTTAGTCTTATATGACCTTAATTATACTACCTTACCCATTGAGTTGGGGTTATGCGAGACAAGGGACATGATGCTAAAATCCGTGTCCCTGGGCGGCGGAGGCGGTGGTGGGTGAACAGCCTCGCCGGCACCGAAGACACTATGCTGCATCACCTGGCCTGCTGGAGCACTCATCTGGCGCCCTTCTTGTAGTGCCAAACTGTCCTCAGCCATGTAAATGCTGAGGAACTGGGCAATATCTGGAAGCTCTGTTGAAGGCTGCGGCAAGGTAATGGCACCCAGATCACCGTCCATTTTGCCTGTGGATAGCAGGGACCTGCAATACAGAAGGATGAGGAATCAGACACACGAGCAACACCTGGGTATATTTACTTGTAGACATTTCACCATCCAGTAGTTTAATTAATAAGTAAGTTTATTCAGGTATACACAAATAGTTACATAGGTTATCATACATAGCAGCACATGTGTAGAGAACCTAGCATAATCCCAAAAATTTACATAGACATGTAATGAAGACTGCAGAAATATATACAGCAGAGAGTGGAAGATGAGATAATCAGTCCCTCAGCCTAGGATCAGGTGATGAATACCAGTCTTGAAGAATTTGAAGTACAGGCAGGAAGATTAGTGCTTATACAGTGGACCCTCAGTTAACGATATTAATCCGTTCCAGAGAGCATGTCCTTAACCGATTTTATCGTTACCCAAATTAATTTTCCCCTTAAGAAATAATGGAAATCCAATTAATCCGTTCCAGACACCCAACAGTTAAAAAAATAATTTTTTCACATGAAATATTCATTTTCCTACACAGAAACAATGAGACATGCAGAATAAATACATTAATAATTCATAAAATGACATTTACCTTTATTGAAGATTTAGTGATGAGATGGGATAAGGGGAGAGGATGGAGGTGTATTATTGTTTGGAAGGGGAATCCCCTTCCATAAGGACTTCAGGTAGCAAGTTCTTTTCAGGGGTTACCTCCCTTTATTTTTTAACCCTTTCAGGGTTCGTGCCATAGATCTACGGCTTTGAGTTGAGGGTCCAAACCATAGATCTACGCCATGAGCTCAGCTCACTCTGACAAACTGTGAGCGGTAAATTTAGGTCTAGATATGAGAGAATACATCTATGTGGTATGCGTGCACCACATATAACAAATCCTGCAGCACACAGTGCATAATGAGAGAAAAAACTGAGACTAATTTTCAATTAAAACAACAACTTTGCATTGTTTTTTCGTATGCTTTTTATAGTTGTATTTGCGATTTCTTGATCTCATTTAATTTCATCCTCAGAAGGATCTGAGTCAAGAAACTTATTTTCATAATTTGTACAGTCTGAATTAATTATTTTCAGACGTTGTGTAAGTAATTCAAATTTGACCTCAAGATCATCAAAATCTATGTCTGTATCTTGAGTTAATCCTATACAGGAGGGGGGAGGGGATTGTTGGATGGGTGGTGTAGGATATGTGGAATGGGGTGGGAGCATGAGCCGGGGGCTGGGAGGTGGGGTGCGAGTGGCACTTGCGCACTTGTTCCCATATAATTACACTATAGATTTAACACTACACGTGGGATTAAAAAGATTAACTCTTATCCACAAGTTCAGTTCACTACATCACTCCTATTTATATCCTTTTTCCTCGTTATAACACTTGTACGATAATTTACACTTCACTGTCACCTCTGACAATTTTTTTTCGCTGGTGATGGTCGACCCATGAATATATTCCATATATTATGCACTATGTATTGGGTACAGTAGGGCCCCACTTACACGGCAGGTTAGGTTCCAGGCTACCGCCGTAAAGTGGAAATCGCCGTAAAGTGGAACACCCTTTTTTTCCCCTTATAAATGCATACAAATACTAGATAACAAGTTTACACTAACAAATATTAAGTTAGCAATAGAACTAGGCATCAAAAAACAATAAAAAAGTACAATACTTACCTTAAAATATTTAGTCTTAATCTAGAGTGAGACAAGTAGTATTTATGGTAAGAAATCAAGTGTGGTATATATGGTAGTCAGCCGGACTACCATACCAGGAAACCTCACCTAACACATATTCTATTACATTTAAGCATCCTAGAGCGATAAAATGCATATAGAGTGGACCTCGCGTTTCATGATTAATCCGTTCCACAGATCCCGCCGAAGGTCGAAATTCATGAAACTCGAAACCATTTTCCCCATAAGAAATAATGGAAATAAAATTAATCCGTTCCAGACACCCAAAAATATTAAAATAAAATATTTTTTTTCAAATTAACCCTTTGACTGTTTATGACGTATAAATACGTCTTACAAGCCAATGTTTCTGATGTATTTATACGCACAAATTCTAGCGGCTTCAAATCAAGCGGGAAAGGCCTGGTAGGCCTACATGAGAGAGAATGGGTCTCAGTGGTCGGTGTGCACCCTGTGAAAAAAATCTGGGACCAGCAGTGCATTGTGGGAACGCCATCTTGTTAGTCCATTTTCACCATGCCTCTCGGTAAGAAGTTCCTTACTCCTCGGCGGATTGGAGGTCTTTTGTTCCCAAGTGATAGCTCTAACAGCGATGAAAATGTCAGTGACAGTGAATTCCAGGGTTTTGAAGTGAGTGTTACCGGAAAAAGTGCCCAGGATAACGTAATTAGTGATGAAAACCCAGATGACCCACTACCTTCCACCTCTGGTGCTGGGTCGGCTTGTTCACGTTCATGTTCGCCTGTACCAGGATGAAAGAGGAAACTATTTGGTCGTGTACAACACCCAGATGATAGCAGTGAATGTGATAGTGATAGTTATTTCAAGGTCACTGAAAGCAGTTCTAGTGACAGTGAGGGTGAATATTCCCCAGTGAAGCGGCAGTATGTACGACGTAGCATGCGGTCTGGTAGTGTTTCATATGTTGTTCCAAGGGGAAGGAGAAACTCTGGGAGCACATCCCGTGGCCCTACACCACGACCTGATAGTGAAGATGACGATATTGTAACGATGGGTATGATTGATGTGAGTGAGGGAGCAAGCAGTGGTGGTGATAGTGAGGGTGGCACAGCCCATGTGGCACCATCAGCGGGCCACGCAACTACCCACGCTGCTGACTCTGCACAACAACCAGCCTCACCCGACCCCACACTCCCACAACCTGCACAACCACAACCTGCACAACCACAACCACGGTACAATATCCAGACACCACCAGCAGACCGCATCTGGGATTAGCAGGACGGTGACGAGTTTGTTCCCAGTCCCCATGACTTTGATGAAACACAAAGTGGAATAAAGCCATCATGTCCACTTGGGAACAATGCCAGTGAACTGGACTGCTTTGAGTTATTCTTCGATGAACCCCTGATGGACATCATTGTCAGGGAAACAAACACATACTGTGATTACACCATGGCAAATACAATTCTCTCACCAAAATCACGGCTACACAAGTGGAAGGAGACAACTGTGGCAGAGTTGTACCTGTTTTTTGCCACAATAATGCTTATGCCACATGTGTATAAGCACACTGTCACCACATACTGGGCAACAGAACGCCTGATTTCAACTCCAGGTTTTAGTGACATTATAGGTGTCAATCGTTTCCTGATACTGTTACGTATGTTACACTTTTCAGACAAAACCAGGCCTGATGGAAGCGGCAGGTTAAATAAGATAAGAAATGTGTTTATGTACCTGAAACGAAAGTGCTGCATGTATTTTTATCCCTTCAGGAAGCTTGTTATTGATGAGTCCTTGATTTTATTCAAAGGAAGACTCTCATTCAAGCAATATATGGCATATATGGTATAAAGCTATTTGTACTGTGTGATTGCAGAAGTGGTCTAGTTTTGAATATCATTGTGTACACTGGCAGTAATACTTTGAGAGATACCATGAAGTTATTGGGTATCTCTGGTGATGTGGTTCGAACAATGATGGAACCATATCTTGGTAAGGGGCATATGTTATTTACTGACAACTGGTACACAAGCCCCTTACTCAGTGATTTCTTGCGAGTGAACTTGACAGATGTGTGTGGCACAGTGCGTCGTAATCGTAAACATATGCCAAGGTTCAACGCTGGCACTCGCAGAGGTGAGGTGCAAGCCTTTGCTGCCAATGACATCATGGCATTTCGGTGGCATGACAAACGTGATGTCACATTATTGACATCAGTTCACCAAAACGAAATGGTACACAGTGGCAGGCACAACAGAGAGACCAATGAACCCATTCTAAAGCCTGCAGCTGTCATGGACTACAACCTCAATATGCGCTTAGTGGACAAATGTGACATGCAGATTGGGTTTGCAGACTGTGTACGCAAGAGTTATAAGTGGTATATAAAACTTTTTTTCCATCTTGTTGATATCTCTATGCTGAATGCTTATAACATATACAAGTTGAAGACCAATAAAACACCAAAATATGGTGAATTTTGCTTGTCAATAATCAGACAAATAATTGCAAAGTACCAAGGAGCAACACCTGCAATAGACCAGCGCCCACGAAATTACCAACACACGTCATCTCGTTTCAGGCCTGGTGATCACTACCCCATGCAACTGCCTCCTACTACTGCCAAGAAAAATGCTCAGAAGAGGTGTCATGTATGTATGCATACCACAAAACGCCCACAAACACGCAGAGACACTCGTTTTATGTGTGAGGAGTGTGAAGTGCCCCTCTGCATATACCCATGTTTCAAAGAGTTCCACAAGCTGCAGCAGTTCTAGGAACGTGTTTAGTGACTGTACATATGTATATATATTATGGAACAATAGTAATAAACATTGTTTTGTATTGTTTGTTTGTGTAAACAAAGTGTATACACAAACTAATAGTGATAAAGTTTGTTCTGTTATTGTGTTGTAAACAATGAGTGTATATTTGAAGAATGCACCTTACATTGGTCTCACAGGCCACATAAGTTACCTGGAACAGAAAAATATTGAAAAATGCAAGAAACCTTTGAATTAGAGTAAATAAAAGAATACCGGATGGGCGGCAGTCGCCGCTGTTGCCGTATGCACGTCACTTTCTGCAAACTTTGAGGCTCTATATCTCGGTAAGTACTGATGGCAAAAAATTTTTTTTTAGGCTTAAAACACTCAGAAAAATATTCCTAACATTTTCATAAGAAAAAATAATTTTTTTTTTTCGAATATTTAGCGACATAGAATGACAGTTTCAGTCAAAGGGTTAAATAATTTTTTTTATTTATTATCACACTGGCCGATTCCCACCAAGGCAGGGTGGCCCAAAAAAGAAAAACTTTCACCATCATTCACTTCATCACTGTCTTGCCAGAAGGGTGCTTTACACTACAGTTTTTAAACTGCAACATTAACACCCCTCCTTCAGAGTGCAGGCACTGTACTTCCCATCTCCAGGACTCAAGTCCGGCCTGCCGGTTTCCCTGAACCCCTTCATAAATGTTACTTTGCTCACACTCCAACAGCATGTCAAGTATTAAAAACCATTTGTCTCCATTCACTCCTATCACACACGCTCATGCATGCCTGCTGGAAGTCCAAGCCCCTCGCACACAAAACCTCCTTTACCCCCTCCCTCCAACCTTTCCTAGGCCGACCCCTACCCCGCCTTCCTTCCACGACAGACTGATACACTCTTGAAGTCACTCTGTTTCGTTCCATTCTCTCTACATGTCCGAACCACCTCAACAACCCTTCCTCAGCCCTCTGGACAACATTTTTGGTAATCCCACACCTCCTCCTAACTTCCAAACCACGAATTCTCTGCATTAAATTCACACCACACATTGCCCTCAGACATGACATCTCCACTGCCTCCAGCCTTCTCCTCGCTGCAACATTCATCACCCATGCTTCACACCCATATAAGAGCGTTGGTAAAACTATATTCTCATACATTCCCCTCTTTGCCTCCAAGGACAAAGTTCTTTGTCTCCACAGACTCCTAAGTGCACCGCTCACCCTTTTCCCCTCACCAATTCTATGATTCACCTCATCTTTCATAGACCCATCTGCTGACACGTCCACTCCCAAATATCTGAATACATTCACCTCCATACTCTCTCCCTCCAATCTTTCATCACCTAATCTTTTTTATCCTCATAACCTTACTCTTTCCTGTATTCACTTTTAATTTTCTTCTTTTGCACACCCTACCAAATTCATCCACCAATCTCTGCAACTTCTCTTCAGAATCTCCCAAGAGCACAGTGTCATCAGCAAAGAGCAACTGTGACAACTCCCACTTTATGTGTGATTCTTTATCTTTTAACTCCACGCCTTTTGCCAAGACCCTCGCATTTACTTCTCTTACAACCCCATCTATAAATATATTAAACAACCATGGTGACATCACACATCCTTGTCTAAGGCCTACTTTTACTGGGAAATAATTTCCCTCTTTCCTACATACTCTAACTTGAGCCTCACTATCCTCGTAAAAACTCTTCACTGCTTTCAGTAACCTACCTCCTACACCATACACCTGTAACATCTGCCACATTGCCCCCCTATCCACCCTGTCATACGCCTTTTCCAAATCCATAAATGCCACAAGACCTCTTTAGCCTTGTCTAAACACTGTTCACTTATATGTTTCACTGTAAACACCTGGTCCACACACCCCCTACCTTTCCTAAAGCCTCCTTGTTCATCTGCTATCCTATTCTCCGTCTTACTCTTAATTCTTTCAATAATAACTCTACCATACACTTTACCAGGTATACTCAACAGACTTATCCCCCCTATAATTTTTGCACTCTCTTTTGTCCCCTTTGCCTTTATACAAAGGAACTATGCATGCTCTCTGCCAATCCCTAGGTACCTTACCCTCTTCCATACATTTATTAAATAATTGCACCAACCACTCCAAAACTATATCCCCACCTGCTTTTAACATTTCTATCTTTATCCCATCAATCCCGGCTGCCTTACCCCCTTTCATTTTACCTACTGCCTCACGAACTTCCCCCACACTCACAACTGGCTCTTCCTCACTCCTACAAGATGTTATTCCTCCTTGCCCTATACACAAAATCACAGCTTCCCTATCTTCATCAACATTTAACAATTCCTCAAAATATTCCCTCCATCTTCCCAATACCTCTAACTCTCCATTTAATAACTCTCTTCTTCTATTTTTAACTGACAAATCCATTTGTTCTCTAGGCTTCCTTAACTTGTTAATCTCACTCCAAAACTTTTTCTTATTTTCAACAAAATTTGTTGATAACATCTAACCCACTCTCTCATTTGCTCTCTTTTTACATTGCTTCACCACTCTCTTAAATAAAGATTTACATAGTGAAAACATCAGAAATCAAGTACAGTGGACCCCCGGTTTATGATCAGCTCCCAATGCGACCAATTATTTAAGTGTATTTATGTAAGCGCGTTTGTATGTGTATGCTTGGGGGTCTGAAATGGACTAATCTAATTCACAATATTCCTTATGGGAACAAATTCGGTCAGTACTGGCACCTGAACATACTTCTGGAATGAAATAATATCATAAACCGGGGGTCCACTGTACATGCATTTAAAATAAATAATAATAACATTACACTTACCTTTACTGAAGACTTCTGGGTGGAAGGAAGATGTGAGGAGGTGATAGGAGGAAGGTGTACACTATTGTTTGGAAGGAGAAACTCCTTCCATTAGGACTTTAGGTAGCAAGTCCTTATCAGGGGTTACTTCCCTTCTTTTAATGCCATTGGGAACAACTTGAGAGTCACTGGACCCCTGGCACACAAAATATCTATCCAGAGAGGTCTTTTTCTGGCGTTTCTTTAGGATTTCCCTGAAGTGGGACACAACATTGTCATTGCACATGTTCCAGATATGGCTTGTTTCAGCTTGGTCAGGGTGATACTTTTCAACAAAACTTTGCAACTCATTCCACATTCCACACATGTCCTTAATCACTGAAGAAGGCACCTCATCCACTCCCTCTTCCTCCTCCTCTGAAGCAAGTTCCTCGGCTGTGGTCTGATGCTGTTCCAGTTGAAGCTCTTGCAGTTCGTCAGTGGTTAGCTCTTCCCTGTGGTCCTCCACCAACTCTTCCACATCCCCATCACTCACTTTATTTACCAAAGGGCTTGCACTAGCTTTCCTTGGGTCCATGATGACTTATTTAGCAGTTGCAAGCACAAAAAACAATTGATTATTATGAAATGTATTGTATGAACCCACGGGGTGATGGTCACGTGTTGGTAAACAATGGCACACTTAGCGTGAATGGCGTGGGAGACTGGCTTTGTGTGCATGGTGACGGGCGGACGGGTACCAGACGGTCGCCAAAACACGAATTTTTTCACGAAACTTGAGGCCAAATTTTTCCAAAAAAAAAACTCTCTAAACGTCAAATTTCACGAAAGTCGAGGCTGCCGAAACTCGGGGGTCCACTGTACAGTTTACTCATTACTTACTTTAAAATATTTGTAGTCTTAATCTAGGGTGAGATGAGTAGTATTTATTGTAAGAAATCAAGTGTGGTATGTATGGTAGTCAGCCGGGCTACCATACCAGGCCATTCCACCCACACATACTATTCTATGATATTTAAGCATCCCAGAGCAATAAAATACATATACAGTGGACCCCTGCATAACGATTACCTCCGAATGTGACCAATTATGTAAGTGTATTTATGTAAGTGCGTTTGTACGTGTATGTTTGGGGGTCTGAAATGGACTAATCTACTTCACAATATTTCTTATGGGAACAAATTCGGTCAGTACTGGCACCTGAACATACTTCTGGAGTGAAGAAATATCGTTAACCGGGAGTCCACTGTACAGTTCACTCATTACTTACCTTAAAATATTTGTAGTCTTAATGTAGGGTCAGGGGTGAGTAAACAAGATAAAACAAACAAATGAGAGAGAGAGAGAATGAGCACATGAGAGAGGACAGGTGCAGTTATGTAAACAAACCAGGTGAACGTAAGTTTTGTAAACAAAGTGTACACGTCTGTGTTACGACTTAATCTTCACCGTAACAATAGGGGCACAAATAACTCCATTTTTTTTTTTTTTTTGTTAGCTTTATTTTATTACCAATCATTTAGTTTCATTGGTATTTGGTTAGTGAATTAAAATAACCACAAGCAATTATAAATGAAATACTATACAGCAAGAAACCCAATCTTACGTTCAAATTCTCATTAACAGAGTATGATACAATAATTTCAATTAATAATCTACTAATCTCACCATTTAACTCTTTTAGAAAGTTCTGAGGTAACGAAAGTTATCTTTCATAAGTGACATGAATTATCAGACTTCAGGAAACTAATAGCAAAGGCAAGACAATAGACTTGGTTTAAAGTTTTAGTTTAAGCTAAGAGCTTTGGGTTGAAGACCCATATCGAATCAGAGCTAGGAGCTGACTGACTCACTCAACTACTCCATAGTATGACTTCAGCTCGGCCAGAAGGCGACGCGTGGCGTTAATTCTAGAACCACCAATTGGTCATTACAGTAGTGGTTACACATTCGTAATACCTAACCTAATAATAATATAATATAATATTATAATTATAATAATCAGGGGGAAAGATATAATATAATACAGTATAATACAATGAGAGTACTTTTGATGATTCATACTGTACCCGATAATAATATATAGTCGAACCTGCTTTATCTAGCTAGTAATAAAGTGGTTCGCGATATATTATTATAGAACTTATTTTAACCAGGCCTTTTATTTTTGTATATAATGGAGTGAAGTAGGGGCGCGCAACACCTCCCCCCTCGCGACTGACGGTCGCCATTGACTTGTACTCTTGGTGGTGGGTAGCAACTGTCGTAGTAGCTGAGGTTGTAACATAGACAGCAGTCCTACATCATCTCCAGCTTTCTCCACAACATAGATGGTCATAAAAGTACCGACTCATACTGTTAAAATAAAGGTATATTAATAAAGATTCAAGGCCTAGAGAGGGCATCAGCAATGAGATTATGTTTTCCTTTTATATGGGAAATAGTAATAGAGAAGGGTTGAATTCTCAAAGCCCAACGAAGTATTCTGGCATTCTTCGATTTCATAGTATTTATGAAGGTCAAAGGATTGTGATCGGAGTACACCGATATCTGATGGGTAGAAGATCCTAAATATACATCAAAATTCTCTAGGCATACAACGAGAGCTAAGGCTTCTTTTTCTATAGTTGAATAATGAATTTGGTGTTTCTTTAACTTAGAAGAAAAATAAGAAACAGGTTGTAATAGGTCAGAATTTGGAGCCTTCTGTAACAATGCGGCTCCCAAAGCATACGCACTGGCATCTATTTGTAAGTGGAATGGTTCATTAAAATCAGGACTTAGCAATACTGGGGAAGAGGATAGTAATCTTTTTAAATGATTAAAAGCAATTTCACAGTCCTGGGTCCATGTAAACTTTGTTTTTGGACTTGTTAATTCAGTTAGGGGAAAAGCTACCTGTGCAAAATTCGGACAGAACCGACGGTAATAATCAGCAACTCCTAAAAATCTTGATACGCTTTTCCTATCCTTAGGGGTAGGAAATTCTAAGAGGGCCTTTACTTTGGCGTTCAAAGGAGTGACTTCACCTTGTCCAATCCGAAATCCTAAGTATTTAATTTTCGTCTGGCCAAACTCACACTTGGACAAATTCACTGTAAAATTATGTTTACTTAAGGCGTCAAACAAGGCTTTAAGCTATCTAAGGAGTTGGGGCCAACTGTTGCCGTATACGACTAAGTCGTCTAAGTAAGCTTCTACTCCATCCAATCAGCCCGTATGTATGTTCATAATACAGTGGACCCCCGCATACCATTGGCATCACATAACGTTAAATCCGCATACCGATACATTTTATCGCTAAGATTTTGCCTCGCATACCGCTAAAAAACCCGCTCAACGCTATTCATCCGAGACGCGTCTAATGTGCGGCCTGAGCCAGCCTCACATGTTCCGCCGGTGGCATTGTTTACAAGCCAACCTCCACGGTAACATCCAAGCATACAATTGGAACATTTCATATTATTACAGCGTTTTTGGTGATTTTATCTGCAAAATAAGTGACCATGGGCCCCAAGAAAGCTTCTAGTACCAACCCTGTGGTAAAAAGGGTGAGAAATATTATCGAAATACTGTGGTACCATGGTCAACTGCTGCTGCTGCTGCTGTAGCACTGTCAGCTGCTGCTGCTGCTGTAGTACCGTCTGCTGCTGCTGTAGCACCGTCTGCTGCTGCTGTAGCACTGTCAGCTGCTGCTGTAGCACTGTCAGCTGCTGCTGCTAATGCACTGTCAGCTGCTGCTGCTGCTGCTGCTGCTGTAGCACTGTCAGCTGCTGCTGTAGCACCATCAGCTGCTGCTGCTGCTGTACCACCATCAGCTGCTGCTGCTGTACCGTCTGCTGCTGCTGTAGCACCGTCTGCTGCTGCTGTAGCACCGTCAGCTGCTGCTGTAGCACTGTCAGCTGCTGCTGCTGCTGCTGTAGCACTGTAAGCTGCTGCTGCTGCTGCTGTAGCACTGTCAGCTGCTGCTGCTGCTGCTGTAGCACTGTCAGCTGCTGCTGCTGCTGTAGCACTGTCAGCTGCTGCTGCTGTAGCACTGTCAGCTGCTGCTGCTGTAGCACTGTCAGCTGCTGCTGCTGCTGCTGTAGCACCGTTGTTGGTGTGGCTTATTGAGAATACCAAGAAACAATTAACCCCAGAGGGTTAGCCACCCAGGATAACCCAAAAAAGTCAGTGTCATCAAAGACTGTCTAACTTATTTCCATTGGGGTCCTTAATCTTGTCTCTCAGGATGCAACCCACACCAGTCGACTAACACCCAGGTGAACAGGGAAAAATGCCTGGAACTAGTGCTCATATTGGTGAATTTAAAGCCAGCAAAGGTTGGTTTGAGAGATTTAAGAATCGTAGTGGCATACACAGTGTGATAAGGCCTGTTCTGGAAGAAAATGCCAAACAGGACCTACAGTACTCAGGAGGAAAAGGCACTCCCAGGACACAGTGTCTCATCAGTCATTGCTGCATCTTCAATAAAGGTAAGTGTCATTTATTCTTCATTTAGTAGAGTAGTACATGCACAATATATATTGTGCATGTACTACTCTACTATTGTGCATGTATCCTTCTCTTTGTGTGTAGGAAAATGTATATCTCATGTGGTAAAATTTTTTTTTTCATATTTTTGGGTGTCTTGCACGGATTAATTTGATTTCCATTATTTCTTATGGGGAAAATTCATTCGCATAACGATAATTTCACATAACAATGAGCTCTCAGGAACGGATTAATATCGTTATGCGGGGGTCCACTGTACGCTGGAACGTAGAGGCCGCGTTACAGAAGCCGAAGGGTATAACGCAATATTTGTATAGGCCACTAGGTATCGTAAAAGCCGATATCTCTTGAGCTCTTGGTGACAACGGGACTTGGTAATACCCTCTTAACAAGTCCAATTTACTGATATACTTAGCTCTGGAGACCTTGTCGATTAAGTCGTCAAGTCTGGGTATTGGAAACCCATCAGGTACTGTTACAGCATTGACTTTTCTAAAATCCGTGCACATACGGGAGGCCCCGTCTGGTTTGGGGACTAGAATGCATGGGGAGGCCCAAGGACTGTTACTTGGTTTTATCAACCCGTGTGAGAGTAAGAAGTTCACCTCTGCCTCTAGCTCACCTTGTTTCTTGGGACTCACTCTGTAGGGAGATTGCTTGATTGGAGTAGGTTCTCTGAGAGTAACATCGTGCACACCCAACGTACACGGTTTTGGGACGTCGTTGAATAGGTGGAGATTTGCCTTAATCAGGGACTTTATTTCGTGTCCTTTGTCCACTTCCAAATTTATCAGTAGAGAATTTAAATTCTTTAAGGCTGTCGAATTGTTCAGAAGAATCGGTACTCCTATCACTTCATCCAAACTTGCTGGAACCCGTTCTTGGTTCAGAAGCATTATAGTAGAAACTGGAGAAACGATTCCTGAATAGGGTTTAAGTTGGTTAACATGATACGTCCGTTGTGAGTTCCTCTTCTTCAGCGTCCTTACCAAGTAGTTCACGTCACTTAGGCGCTTCACGATTTTTAAAGGACCTTCAAATTTGGGCTGTAGAGCATGTCCCTGATGAAATCGTTGAACCAGAACTTGATCTTTTGGTTCAAATGAACGAAGTTTAGTTCGACGATCGTATTCCTCTTTCATCTTACTCTGTGCTTGTCGTAAGTTTTCGGCGCCCAATTCTCTAGCTAGGCTCAGGCGTTCTTTCATTAAGGTAGGAGAGCTCCTAAAAGTCGGCATTTCTTCCCCGGTCCAAGCTTCTTTGAGAACCTGTATTGGTCCTCTAATTTGATGCCCATATATTAACTCAAATGGCAAAAACTTCAAGTTGTCTTGTTCGCTTTCTCTTAGGGCAAACAAGAGTAGTGGAATACCTTCATCCCAATCTTTGGAATACTGCAAACAATAGGACCTCATCATAATCTTCAAAGTTTGATGGAACCTTTCCACCACGCCTTGTGATTGGGGTCGATAGGCCGTCGCATAAACCGTCTTGACCCCTAACTGAGCCAAGGCTTCACGGAAAAATTTTGAAGTAAAATTCGACCCTTGATCCAATTGAACTTCTCTTGGAAATCCGAAGTGAGAGAAGAACTTAATCAATGCTCTCACTATTAGGCGAGCATTAATCCTCCTGAGAGGAACTGCTTCCAGGTACCTGGTGACGGTGTCCATGATAGTGAACAGGAACTGGTTGCCCTGCCGAGTCTTGGGTAGCGGGCCGACACAGTCGATCACCAGACGTGAAAAGGGTTCGCCTCTTACTTGTATAGGGTTCAACGGCGCAGGTGGTGGATTATGTGCAGGTTTGCCTACTAGTTGACACATGGAACAGCTTCTTACATACCGTTCCACTTCTTCCTTCATTTTTGGCCATGTGAAGTGCTTAGCAATTTTTCTAAAAGTCTTCTTTTGTCCCAGATGTCCACCTTGAGGACTGTCATGAGCAAACTTACATGCTAAATTTCTAAACGGGGTAGGCAAGACCACTAGATGATCACTTTTAAGAGATCCTAGTTTCTTTTTCAGTAAGTCCTTCTCCCAATAGTAAGAGCAGTCACTTTTAAGGGCTTCTTCTCCCGACACAGCAAGCTTCCTGATGTCACTTAAGGAGGGGTCTATTTGGAGTTCTCTTACTAGATCCTCCTTCAAGAATAAATCTATTTCGGAAACCACCGACTTAGGAACCGGTATCGGTTCCGGGTGGACTGTTGGTTCGAAACTCGAGCTTTCGTTGAATATGTCTCCTACTCCTACGTCGACGTTGTCCATGACTTCCTCCGATACCAACGGAGAACGTGACTGTTTGGTCATTGCCCGGGTTACTACGCTCAGAGGAAAGAGGGTAGGTTCCGTTCGTCGGGCTTCGATGACGTAATTTTCCTCGGCTGGATTTTCCATAACTATGGGCTCTTTCCATATTCCTTCTTCCGCTAAGTCGTTCGCAATCAATAGGTCTACGTCTTTTATGGGGAAGTTAGTTGGAGACACTCCGATTGACGTCCAGCCTGTAAAAATAGGAGTTTAGACATATAACTTGTACAGGGGTACTCGCGTAGTGGAGCCACCATAAGCTTCCAACAGAGCGTCGAAACCCGTATATGATCCGGCGGGGAATGATAACAGTCCTTCTCTTAATAATGTTAAGTAGGACCCCGTATCCCTAAAGGAATTTACTTGCAACAACTGGCTATCGGTAATTCCTACTTTGCTTTTGGAAAAGTAAGGACTCATAGCCCTTGACAAGTTTGACGATGATACCCATATTCTGCTTAATCAACTAGGAGGATCTGTTCCTTTTCCTTGGGACAGAGCGTCTACTCTTGGCTCGGACTTCCTTGGATGAGTCGTCGAGGATATGATTTGTGTGGGCAATCTATAGGATGGACTCCTTCCCTGGTCCCTATCACGCTTAAAGCATTGTGATTTGAAATGTCCCAGCTTCGAACAGTACGAACACTTAATTTTTTCCCATGACCTATCTGGTCTATAGGATGAGCTCGATTGAATTTGGTGTTTTACTTCAGGTTTACTTGTTACACGGGAGTGAACGGGTTGGGTAGGTCGCTTACTGAAAGGCTTCGCAGGTTCGGGTCTCGTTGCTGGTTTGATAACCTGGTTGCTTTCAGATTGTACCAACCTCTGGGAAATCTCAAAGTTGTCTGCCAGCACGGCAGTCTCTAACAACGTCGTTTGCGGATGGCCAACAAGATACTGGCGAACTCCCTCTGGAAAATTTGCATACAAATCTTCTAGTAACATTAATTGTGATAGATCTTTTAAAATCGTGACCCGAGAAGCTCGACACCAACGTTCAAACGCCACTGCTTTCCCTCGGGCAAAATCTAAATAAGTTTGTCCTGTTTGCCGTTTCATGGAACGAAAAGCTATTTGGTAACTAATAGGGAGCATGTCATATGCTTCTAAAATAGTTCTCTTTACTACGTCGTACTGGACATAAAACTCATATGGTAAGGAGGCGACACAAGACTGCGCCTTTCCATATAGAGACGTGTGCAGCAATATGGCCCATTTGTCTTTGGGCCAACCCATTGAACGTGCCTGATTCTCAAAAATTTCAAAAAATTCATCTAAGTCCATTTCGTTAAACTTAGGTACCATCAGAGCTGCTTTATGCAAGTCAAACCCGGTTACCGTGCTCTTCACGTCTCTTTCTTCTGGAACTCCCTTCTGCTTTGTTTCAAAACGAAACCTTTCACGCCTAAATTCTTCCTCGTTTAGATGTCTTCTAGCTTCGATTTGAGAGTTTTGTAATAGTAATATGCGTTCTATTCTCTCTAGTTGTTCGGACGTGAAATTCCCAAGAGGTAATGACACCGAGGGGAATTCGGGCGTCTTCTCCGGAAGTATTTTGGGACGAGCACCAGTCCTAAAATTATCCCTGTCATTTGACTGAGGGTTCGTTCCAACCACCGATACATACTCTGGGGAAATGAACGGGGGAGAGCTTTGAGACTGGACTGAGTAGTAAGGCCTTCTAAACCCTGGTTCAACTTTATTATTTAAGGCAGTTCCCGTCTGTTGCAACCCCTGAATGGGGTTACAATGATTATTATGTATATATAATGTATATTACCTTTTCATTTAATTTTATATTGCTTATATTTGCGATAATAGCTAAATCGTAAATGTATGACTTTATATTATTATTTGACTGTTATATTGTTATTTAGCTTATGTTGTTAGGATGTATATAAAATGTGCTCAGTTAGGCTTGATTGTCAAACTACTGTAATTATCGCTTGTCGCTCGTTATACTGCCGGCTTCTGAGCTGCAGTTGTCCACGTAGCTATCACGTGATCGAGGGGGGGTGTCCTCACCTCTCGTGAAAGAGTCAGTCTGCTAGAGACTCGCTTGCTGGTTGGACAGCTTGTCTGTCTGACAGTCTGCTGGAGACTCGCTTGGTGGTTGGACAGATTGTCTGTCTCATTATTCTTGTTAGTTCTGTAGAACTTTGTTCACAGAACATTGTCAAGACTTAGTGATTTTCGACGTTGTACTGAGGTTGTGTGTCACATTGACACTCTGAAAATCTCAGGTCCTTAGCTATAGCTTCTGACCTAATTTTGTACTGGTTCCTGTGTATTGTCACAGTCACAGTTTTACCTATGCTGAACGTAGATTCAGTATTATGGGAGTTTCGTAACTTTTGTGGAGGATCTGCAGATGGTCCCTACTTAGTGTCGTTATATTATTTCCCAGTTCCTGATTCTGTGTCGCTGTCGCTTGATATTGCATTGCTATTGGGCTTAGCATTCTTTGTTGTTCAAGCAGACTGTTCGGGTTGCCAGTCGGTCAAGAAGTTAGTTTATTTGAGGACTTTGTCAGTCACTTGTTTAAGTCTTATTCGAGTCTTGAGACATAGCTAACTACTTAAGAGCACTTACACGCATACACACACTTGTACATATTTGTAATATCTTATTAAATGTTAATGTACCTGACGGTACTTAAGAATTATAAATGTGATATGTGCTTTCAGCACAATAATATTGAACTCGAGAGATTGATTTTATTTTGATTGTTGTAATTAATTTAATTTGATAATATACCTCTAGACAACTTATAGACTTAATAAATTTATTAAATTTTAATTTCTCTAGTTAGTAGCCTACCAGTTGTAATCCTAAAGCACTATTGAACCATACTGAATTTTAATGGATAATTGGACAAGGATACTGACTACTTGTTACGAAAACCCAGTAACAGGCTGGATGCTAGAAGGGCAGTCCTTTCTAGTATTCACTGGAGATCTCTAAGCTTTTAGAATCGCGTTTTTTGTAACAAATGGGGGCCTGTCCGGGATGCTCTTGATCCAAGGTGTTGGAGAAATCGTCCAGTTTGACATACTAGTGAATCTATGGTCAAACACTATGAGTATTTTCCTAATCTGAAGACTTTGAGTTTAGTCTTGTACAACATACCAGGTGGATGTATGTACCTGACTGAGTCTCTTGATCCAAGGAGATGGAAATACTGTTTATGAGTTCTAGCTCTAAGACAACCAACACTAAAATTCCTATTAGGATTATAGTTTCCCATAATCACTCTCTCGTAGTACAATTATTTTCGTGATGTATGCCAAAGTGAAACAGTTAATTGATACTCTGACTTTGTCTGAGTTAAGTACATTAAAACTTCAGACGTGTTGGCAAGTAGCCAAATATCTCGGTGTGACGTATAACAGGAATTACACCGCAGAAACTGTCAGAGCATTAATTAAAGATATATTGTTTCCTGCTCATACAGAGATGTCTGATTATGATTCAGATTCAGAAAGCTTAGTGTCACAATTAGGAAGTATGGCTCTATTTGAAGTTGAAGAAAGAGCAACTAGAGCAGAAGTGAGCCTAGTGTCTGAGCCTAGTGTAGCTCAGTTCTCGCTCGCTCCTTCCTTCACTGACACTATAGTACAGAGAGTAGCTGTTAGTATGACACAGCCTAATACTAGTACAGTGTATGATACACCTGTATTTACTTATCCTAGACCAGATCTAGACTCTCCAGAGACGGCTGGACCAAGTGTCCGACCTAAGGACCGTCCAGACCATGTTAATTTCCCTACTCCTCCATTACCCACTGGTCCTATCTCTCAGGAACAGTTTGAGAGGTTTGAACGCCTCATTATGTTGCAGACTGCACAAATTGAGGCACAGAGGAGATTGAACGAAGAAGATTTCCAAAGAGAAACCTATTTTATTTCCTCTCAGCGCAATTACTAGAGCTATGTCAAAGATTCAACAACCATCCTTGTCTCCTGTTGAGTTAGTGGATGACAATGATTTGGGGTTGAACATGTTGTTTAGTGACGCTCTGCGCCCAGGATCATTAACACTGACTCCCCCCGGTCATCAACCTAGTCAGGACACAACTGACGTTAAATTTCTAACTCATGATGATTTAATCAAGGATCAGTTTGTTGATCAGTCACTGGAAAGACTGAGAGATATAGCAGTTACTGAGAGTGAAGCAAAGGATCTCGATAATTGTTACTATTATAGTAACGGTGTACTGATGGAGAAAACAACATGTAAGTTGTCAGCTGATAGTGTTTCTACCACAGTCAAGAATCTAGTTGTGTTACCAGTTACATTTCGTGAACAAGCCATTGATTTTGCTCACAATAGTCCCATAGGAGGACATTTGGGTGTCAAGAAGACACTCGGTAAACTGGCAAAACATTTTACTTGGCCAAAGATGAAGGAAACAGTAGCTGATCATGTGCGACGTTGCCACGTGTGTCAAGTGACAGGCAAGCCAGCGCACACACCTCCACCTGCGCCTCTCATTCCTATCACCGTGCATGGTGAACCATTCTCACGTCTTATTATTGATTGTGTTGGTCCTTTGCCTAGAACCAAACTAGGAAACCAATACTTATTTACTATTATGGACGCTGCAACACGCTATCCCGAAGCTATTCCTATGAGAAAAATTAATGCTCGTGCTATTGTGAGAGCGCTGATGAAATTTTTCTCCCAGGTTGGATTGCCACGAGAGATACAATCAGATCAGGGATCTAATTTCACTTCTAAGATCTTTCGAGAAGCATTATCCCACCTAGGAATAAAGTCTGTACTTTCAACCAGTTATCATCCACAGTCACAAGGTGCTCTAGAGAGATTTCATCAGACACTGAAGTCCATGATGAGAGCTTATTGTGAACATTTTTCTAGAGACTGGGATGAGGGTATACCTTTTCTTCTGTTCGCTATGAGAGAAAGTGAGCAAGAAAGTCTCGGATTTAGTCCGTTTGAACTAATATTCGGACACCAAGTGCGTGGTCCTCTCGCAGTGTTGAAAGACGTGTGGACAGGAAAATCAAATCCATCATTGAGTACTTCACCTTCATTAATGCAGCAACATTTGACAGCCGCTAGAGAGCTAGCTTCGAAAAACCTAGTTTCAGCCCAAGCTAGAATGAAGCAACATTATGACAAGCGTGCTGTCTCTCGTTCTTTTAAAGCAGGAGATAAGGTGATGGCTCGGAAATTAGTACCAGGTCATGCTCTACAAGCCAGGTATGATGGTCCCCTGGAAGTAGTGAAAAAGCTTAGCGACGTAAATTATTTGGTACGTACGCCTGGGAAAAAGAAATCTAATCATGTGTACCATGTTAACCAGCTCAAGGCTTACTACGCTAGTCCTCTACCTACTACTTCTATTCTTCCTAGGACAGAGGAAGAAAACGTCAGTCTACCTGACATCTCTAGAGGTATAGAGGTTCGTTTAGAAAATTCTGTGACTCTACAGTCACTAGACGATTTTCTTAGTAACCTTGGGATTGATGAAGCTGGTGATATTAAAAACATGATTTTGCATTTCCCTGAATTGTTCGGTGATGTTCCTAAACGTTGTACTCTGGGTGTACATGACGTTGATGTACAGGGAGCATCACCCATTAAGCAATCACCATATAGGATGAGTCCAACAAAGCATAAAGCATTGAGAGAAGAGGTTGATTTTCTGTTATCTCACGGACTTATTGAGCGCAGTAAAAGTCCATGGGCATCTCCCTGTATTTTAGTGCCTAAACCTGACGGTAGTTTCAGGATGTGCACTGATTACAGGAAAGTGAACTCTGTCACCTTGCCTGATGGTTATCCTCTACCTCGCATTGACGACCTTATTGACCGTGTGTCAGGAGCCCAGTTTGTCAGCCGTTTAGATCTCTTACGAGGCTATTATCAAGTCCCGCTTACTGAACGTGCTCAAGAAGTATCTGCTTTTACTGTTCAAGATGGATTGTTTAACTACCTCGTCACCCCCTTCGGCCTATGTAACGCGGCTTCTTCATTCCAACGTATAATGAACGAGTTGACCCACAACTTGGAAGGAGTAGAAGCCTACCTTGACGACTTAGTGGTGTACAGTGACGAGTGGGAACAGCACTTGACGCGTCTCAGAGCATTGTTTGAGAGACTGGCGCACTACAACTTCACTGTCAACTTAGCCAAATGTAGCTTTGGTCAAGCCAAGATTACCTATCTAGGCTTTTGTATCGGCCAAGGTGAGGTTGCTCCTATTGAGGCTAAGGTTCGTGCAATTTCTGAATTTCCAGTGCCACAGGATAGGAAAGGAGTACAGAGATTCCTGGGTATGGCAGGATATTATCGCAGGTTCTGTCCAAACTTTTCTCAGATTGCAGCTCCTCTTACTGAGCTTACTAGTAGCAAAGTTCAGTTCACCTGGACTAGAGATTGTTCAGACTCGTTCAAAAGGTTGAAGCGCTTGCTATCCTCTGCTCCTGTGCTGAAGAGTCCTAATTTCAATCTTCCCTTCTTTTTACATATAGATGCGAGTAGTTATGCAGTGGGTGCTGTGCTGCTCCAACAGTCAACATCCACTGACATTCTCCTTCCTATATGTTACTATTCATCTAAGCTTAAACGACACCAGAAAAATTATGCCACTATTGAGAAAGAGGCTCTAGCTCTTGTGGTGTCATTGGAACATTTTGACGTGTATTTGGGCACTTCCCCATTTAAAATTAACGTTTTTTCTGACCACAATCCACTCACTTATATAAATACTATGAAAAGTAAAAATGCTAGGATCATGAGGTGGGCCCTCAGAATCCAACCTTATTCTATTAGCATAAAACACATAAGTGGTCATTGTAATGTAATTGCCGACGCTCTGTCTCGTCCTTAATAATTATCAGTTACATTAAATTAACGTAATTTTATGCCCAAATACCTTTTGTTAGTTGCTATCTCAAATTCAGTAAAGTAACTTAATCCCTCCAGCCCATATTAACTATATATACTCATGTCATGTCTAATTATTATATTTATATATTCACAGTAATGTTGTGTGAGGAGGAGACAAGCTGAGTGTTGAGTGAGTAGTGTGGTGCGGGAGATGGTACTGCATGACGCAACACTGTCCTGCCGCAGACCCCCCCCTTCACTACACACCTTAAGCTGTTTCATACTCAGATGTTCATACTGCCTCGCATTCCACAACCACTACTTAAGAGTGGAATGCAGTCTCTTCTACTATGATCGAGCCTCAACGTGCCCTCCTTGTCAGCGCTATCCTGTCTCTACACTGATGTACATAACCACGAGTATGAAGAGATACGATACTGTGTACTGCCCTAGTACTAGGGACATATCCTAGTGACGGACGCTGTGAAATTGTAGAGGTGCTTGGCACAAGAGAGACTCGTTAATATTGATATTGATAATATTGATATGAGTAACCAGAAATAATGTGAAAGACATTCATGCAACTCCTAGTGCGACCCTCTGTCGTGTTGGGGGGGGTGTTGCAACCCCTGAATGGGGTTACAATGATTATTATGTATATATAATGTATATTACCTTTTCATTTAATTTTATATTGCTTATATTTGCGATAATAGCTAAATCGTAAATGTATGACTTTATATTATTATTTGACTGTTATATTGTTATTTAGCTTATGTTGTTAGGATGTATATAAAATGTGCTCAGTTAGGCTTGATTGTCAAACTACTGTAATTATCGCTTGTCGCTCGTTATACTGCCGGCTTCTGAGCTGCAGTTGTCCACGTAGCTATCACGTGATCGAGGGGGGGTGTCCTCACCTCTCGTGAAAGAGTCAGTCTGCTAGAGACTCGCTTGCTGGTTGGACAGCTTGTCTGTCTGACAGTCTGCTGGAGACTCGCTTGGTGGTTGGACAGATTGTCTGTCTCATTATTCTTGTTAGTTCTGTAGAACTTTGTTCACAGAACATTGTCAAGACTTAGTGATTTTCGACGTTGTACTGAGGTTGTGTGTCACATTGACACTCTGAAAATCTCAGGTCCTTAGCTATAGCTTCTGACCTAATTTTGTACTGGTTCCTGTGTATTGTCACAGTCACAGTTTTACCTATGCTGAACGTAGATTCAGTATTATGGGAGTTTCGTAACTTTTGTGGAGGATCTGCAGATGGTCCCTACTTAGTGTCGTTATATTATTTCCCAGTTCCTGATTCTGTGTCGCTGTCGCTTGATATTGCATTGCTATTGGGCTTAGCATTCTTTGTTGTTCAAGCAGACTGTTCGGGTTGCCAGTCGGTCAAGAAGTTAGTTTATTTGAGGACTTTGTCAGTCACTTGTTTAAGTCTTATTCGAGTCTTGAGACATAGCTAACTACTTAAGAGCACTTACACGCATACACACACTTGTACATATTTGTAATATCTTATTAAATGTTAATGTACCTGACGGTACTTAAGAATTATAAATGTGATATGTGCTTTCAGCACAATAATATTGAACTCGAGAGATTGATTTTATTTTGATTGTTGTAATTAATTTAATTTGATAATATACCTCTAGACAACTTATAGACTTAATAAATTTATTAAATTTTAATTTCTCTAGTTAGTAGCCTACCAGTTGTAATCCTAAAGCACTATTGAACCATACTGAATTTTAATGGATAATTGGACAAGGATACTGACTACTTGTTACGAAAACCCAGTAACAGGCTGGATGCTAGAAGGGCAGTCCTTTCTAGTATTCACTGGAGATCTCTAAGCTTTTATTATTATTATTATAATCAAAAAGAAGCGCTAAGCCACAAGGACTATACAGCTCTAAGCTTTTAGAATCGCGTTTTTTGTAACACCGTTCGTGGGATTTCTACTTCCTCGAACTGGGAAATAAAACTATCTTCCAAATCTGATTCTGGCATTGCTTGGGATTTCGGAAATAATCTATCCTTAATTAGGGACCTAAGAGTCTCTGCGCTATGGTATCTATTATAAGGTATATCTAACTGTCTAGCTATTTGCCAACACGTCTGTAATTTTCAAGTGTCAAGAGTAGCCTCTGTTAATTCATCTAATAATGACTTAATTTCTGGATCCATTTTCTTAATTCTCGCAAGGGAGCTTAATTTTAATGCAAAACAAATATGTACTTCAGGGTAAGTAGCTCCCAGACAGACAACCCATTTGTTATGACTTAATCTTCACCGTAACAATAGGGGCACAAATAACTCCATTTTTTTTTTTGTTAGTTTTATTTTATTACCAACCATTTAGTTTCATTGGTATTTGGTTAGTGAATTAAAATAACCACAAGCAATTATAAATGAAATACTATACAGCAAGAAACCCAATCTTACGTTCAAATTCTCATTAACAGAGTATGATAAAACAATTTCAATTAATAATCTACTAATCTCACCATTTAACTCTTTTAGAAAGTTCTGAGGTAACGAAATAGTTATCTTTCATAAGTGACATGAATTACCAGACTTCAGAAAACTAATGACAAAGGCGAGACAAAAGACTTGGTTTAAAGTTTTAGTTTAAGCTAAGAGCTTTGGGTTGAAGACCCGTACCGAGTCAGAGCTAGGAGCTGACTGACTCACTCAACTACTCCACAGAATGACTTCAGCTCGGCCAGAAGGCGACGCGTGGCGTCAATTCTAGAACCACCAATTGGTCACTACAGTAGTGGTTACACATTCGTAATACCTAACCTAATAATAATATAATATAATATTATAATTATAATAATCATGGGGAAAGATATAATATAATACAATATAATACAAAGAGAGTACTGTTGATGATTCATACTGTACCCGATAATAATATATAGTCGAACCTGCTTTATCTAGCTAGTAATAAAGTGGTTCGCGATATATTATTACAGAACTTATTTTAACCAGGCCTTTTATTTTTGTATATAATGGAGTGAAGTAGGGGCGCGTAACAGTCTGGTTTGTGTACAAGATACATCGTGTACAAGTTATCTCTACATAGATACGGTAGAATAAATAAAGAAGAACACTCCCATTCTCATGTAACACCATTTTTAGAAGAAATGACACTCTGAGTGAAATGGAAATAAATCACTCTGTCTGACTTTTTTGGGTTATCCTAGGTTCTCTACACATATGCTGTTATGTATGACAATCTATGTAACTGTATTTGTGTATACCTGAATAAGCTTACATACATACGAAAGGAATAATTTTCTATAGTTACCCCCAGTAACACATTTTCTCTTAGATTAGAGAAAATGTTATTCTTGCCGTCACTTGTACAAGTTATCTGGCTACCACATCTCATATTTATATTTATTTAGTCTATTGTGAGGTGTATTTATCATCTTTATATGTTATGTATCGTGTTTATTATATAATTTTGAAAAAATATCATGGATGGATTAATGAAAATGTGTATAGTAGCGTAATACAGTGGAACCTCAAAAATCGAACGTATCACATATCGAACATTTCAAAAATAAGACCATTTTTTTGGACAAACTATATCCCTATTATCGAACACGCCCCTATTTTCGGACCGCCGGGTACAGGACCTGTCCGCTGGCCCGCTCTGTCCACGTCCCCGTGCAGGCGCCGTGAGCAGTCTAGCTTTGTTTATGCTTGAGTGAACACTAACCTGCAATCTCATTCACACATTTTACGATTATTTAATTGTGTTTAGTGCTTGTGGGGCTGTGAAATAAGCTGCCATGGGCCCAAAGAAACTTGCTAGCGGTACCCCTGTGGTAAAGAAAGTGAGAAACACCATAGATGTGAAGAAGGAAATAATACAGAAGTATGAGATTGGAGTGAGACTTGTTGAGCTTGCCAGGATGTATGGAGGACTGTGGACAGTTATTTTGTGAGACAGAAACAGACGACTGTGGACAGTTATTTTGTGAGACAGAAACAGACGACTGTGGACAGTTATTTTGTGAGACAGAAACAGACGACTGTGGAGTTATTTTGTGAGACAAACAGACGATTGTGGACAGTTACTTTGTGAGACAAACAGACGATTGTGGAAAGTTATTTTGTGAGACAAACAGATGACTGTGGATAGTTATTTTGTGAGACAGAAACAGATGACTGTAGACAGTTATTTTGTAAGACTGGGGTCCAATGACTCTCAAGCTGGTCCTAGTGGCATTAAAATACAGAGAAGGGAAGCAACCCCAGAGAGGGCTTTGATACAGGAAGTCCTCATGGAGGGGATTCTCCTTCCAAACAATAACCCCAACTTTCTCTCTCCTCCTCCCTATCTTCCAGATGCCATAACCAGTCTTCAATAATTGTAAGTAAAAATGTTATTTTATATTACTATACATAATTAAAGACTATAGCATTTGTTGTGTGTATGCAAAACTGTAATTAATCTCTATAAAATGTATTTTTTTTGTGAATATTTTTGGGTTTCTGGAACGGATTAATTGTATTTCCATTATTTCCTATGGGAAATATTGCTTTGAATTTCAGACTTTTCGAATTCAGAACTAGCTCCTGGAACAGATTAAATTCGAAATTTGAGGTTCCACTGTATGTGACATTTAATGAAACTCGGTGATTATTATTATTATTATTTCTAATATGGCGTCATTTGTGCAAGTCGTCTGGCTACCACATCTCATATTTATGTTT
Source organism: Cherax quadricarinatus (assembly GCF_038502225.1). Lineage (NCBI taxonomy): Eukaryota > Metazoa > Arthropoda > Malacostraca > Decapoda > Parastacidae > Cherax > Cherax quadricarinatus. Next base: position 1,257,749 of record NC_091295.1, read on the forward strand.
ATTTATTCTATGGTGGGGTGTATTTATGATCTTTATATGTTATGCATCGTGTTTATTATATACTTCTGAAAAAAATATCAAAGATGGATTAATGAAAATGTGTATATTAACGCAATATACGACATTTAAATGAGACTCGGTGATTATTATCATTACTAGTATGACATCTCGAGACATAAGACACTCTTACTGATATTAATGTGTACCTGCATACCAGCACAGTATGTAAGTTTATTTAGGTACAGGTAGACATAAGTATATTTATCAGAGAACGTATATATAAAATATGAAATAACTTTTAAAAAACACTTGAAATTTTGGCGTTTCCAGACATAATGGAGAGACTTAGTGCTTACAGATCTCACAGAGAATGTAAACAAACCAGGTTGGGCACAGTGACCCTATTAGAAAGTCAGGTGGGGGGAGCCGTATAGCGAGTTTTGGTCATAACTTGAAATGACCGTATTAGCGGAACGCCGTAAAGCGAAATGCCGTAAAGCGGGGCCCTACTGTATTTGACAAATTGCTGTAATCCACAATTTAGGATCACTATACCTATCACTGAACATCAATACCTCATCATTCACTATACATGTATACCTTATATGAGATAGAAACAATCCTTCAGTACAAAACACGACCCACTGTGTGGTAACACCTACAGGCCTAGTTCACAACCCGCTCTCCTCACTTTTATTAGCAGTAATATCTTATATTCTCCTGTGGGATTAACAGTAGACCTTTTTCGTTTAACTTTTCTGCTCTTTGAGGTTAGGCTAATCGCTAGGAATTTTTATTGACCTAAGAAAAGCTTTTGACACAGTAGACCACAGCATTCTACTCCACAAACTTGACCATTACGGTATAAGAGGCCATGAGCTTGCATATTTCAAATCCTACCTTACTAATAGGTATCAGTATGTCACCATTAAAGACACAGCATCATCAACACAGCCACTTGACACTGGAGTTCTGCAGGGAAGTGTCCTTGGACCCCTGCTCTTCCTCATTTACATAAATGCTCTTCCAAACGCATCCCAACACCTGAAACCCATTCTCTTTGCTAACGACACGACTTATGTCATCTCTCACCCTAATCTTGTCACCCTCAACACCATTGTTAATGAGGAGCTGCTCAAAATATCAACTTGGATGACAGCCAATGAACTTACACTTAACACTGACAAAACCTACTATATTATGTTTGGTAGCAGAGCAGGTGTTGTGCAACTAAACATTAAAATCGACAGCACTCTAATTGTCAGACATAATGAGGGCAAATTCCTAGGCCTATACCTCGACAACAAACTGAATTTCAGCACCCATATCCAACACATATCAAAAAAAGTATCCAAAACAATTGGGATCCTCTCCAAGACACGATACTACGTGCCGCAAAATGCCCTTCTCACACTATACCATTCACTCATTTATCCATACCTCACCTATGCTATTTGTGCTTGGGGATCAACTGCAGCAATACACCTAAAGCCAATAATAACTCAACAAAAAGCTGCAGTAAGAATAATCACTAAATCCCATCCCTGCCAACACACCCCACACTCTTCATAGATCTAAACTTACTCCCTGTTCAGAACATCCACACTTACTACTGTGCAATCTACATATACAGGACCTTAAATTCCAATATTAACCTTGACCTAAAATGCTTTCTTGATAGTTGTGACAGGGCCCACAAGCATAACACCAAACACAAACATCTCTACGACATTCCTCGTGTCTGACTAAACCTTTACAAAAATTCAATGTATGTCAGAGGCCCTAAAATCTGGAACACCCTGCCTGAAAACTCTAGAACTGTAGACACATTCATCACCTTCAAAACTACCTTTAGAAAACATCTTATCTCCCTGATACACCCCGTCAACTAATTACATAAAAACCACCTGGTGGTTCACACTTACACTCACTCACTCACCCATTTGACTATAAGCACAGAAATACGTATCTTAATCTTAAAATAATGATTCCTAACTAGTCACAAGTTTGCCTGTGATACTCCAATATAGAAACTATGTATTGTGCCATAACAAAAGCATTCACATTGCTAAACTCACAAACTAGTATTTAGTCACTTAGTATTTAGTCAACTTACTCCACAATTTGTAATAATTTAGGGTTAAGAATTAATCTAAGTTTGCCCAAAATGCCTAGCCATGCTAGGTGTTCTAGTGGCCCCCTATGTAATTAATATTTTATTACATGTAACCCACACAATAACCAAAATCTGTAAACCCCGCATTGTAATCCTTATAGAGAATAAACTTTGATTTGATTGATTTGATTTGATTCTTCTTTCCCCTCATTGATCGATGATCACTGCTAGTCACAAATCATTTCCTATATGGCACCCTCCGTAACAACCGTTACTCTGGCACTCTAACACTTGGCACTATAATCTCTATTTTTTTCTCTTCAATGACCACTGATGCTTCCCTTGTGTGTGTTTAAAAACGTATATTGTGAAACAAGATTACAGTATTTGGCGATTCTGGTAGTGGGTGAGTGAATGATACATCTTCAGAGGCTTCTTTACTTTATTTCCAAAGTCGTGGTGGGTATACAGGCTTGTGTGTTTGTGCCCATGGCCGGGGAGGGCCATCCCACGAGGGAGAAAGGGAGCAGACTTGTTGACTGCTTCTAGGCCGCTGAGTGAGTGCACAAGTGCAAGTGGGACCAGCGTCCCACTGACCTGGGCAGGCCTAGAGGGCAGCACCTGAGTGCTGCGAAATATGAACTAAGCTGGCAGACAGCATAGGCTGTCTGTGCAGACAGTACAGGCTGTCTACATTCGCTTGGCCGGGACAACGCGACAATACTGGTGGTAAAATAACTCAGTCTCTCTCTCGTAGGAACAGGGCACAGAACACAAAATTAAAACATATATATACATGGAAAAAAAAAAATTCCTACAGGGAGGAAAGAAAAAAACATGTGGGGTGTGCTAATCATTATGGTCAAAGGCAGTTAGCGTCGAGGGGCATCACTGCAGGCCTTCCTGCATCTGGACAGATACTGCAACACAGGAGACATCGCTGTGGCTGAGCTGCGACGTAACAGGGTACGGTCTCCTCTAGAACGGTGAAGCAGTCATCGTAGGAGTCACTGCAGGTTTCACTCAACCTGGGGCACGACATGCTGGTGCCCTCGAGTGAGGCGTCGTCAAAACTTGGCAACTGGGCAGGACTTCTGGCAAGTGACTCAGGAGGACACTTCTCGACTGGTACTGTCGCTGGGCTGTCACTGCCAGCGAGCGTGGAGTGAGTTGTGGAGCGAGTCGTGGCACAGAGACGACTGGGCGAAACATCTGGGAGTCGTAACATCATACACCAGACTGCAGTGAGCGAGCTAGCAGTCAAAGTGACATCATCTTTGTGCAGGAGCTCACTGAAGCTTGTGACACGAGGCTGACAAAGCACCTGCCGACAGGGCTAACTGGGGCTTGACGAGTGTCATTCTCTCGGCAGTTGGAGTAATAGCAGAGGTTAGTCTAAGCATCCCCAGACTTGTTTCTCTACATATAACTGCACTCTGAAGGACTGGAGGTGAAGTGAAACAAATCTCGATGGGAATTGTAGCAGGTGTGATTCTGTAGAACATCTATGAGCGACGAGCATAAGAGCTTTCTGTACAAGGGGCTCATACGCTCAGGGCTGACTAGTATCAGCTTGTCAGCATAGTTGCTGATCCCCTTATATGTGTTGTATAGCATATCATAGTACCATCCATGTGTTTACATAGAAGATCCCTAGGCCGAGTGTGTGACGTCACGGGATGCGCATGTGTACGTTCGTACCTCTGCCTTCTTCTCAGTCGGCGTGTAGACATAGGCAGGACAAGGCAGGCTGGGGGCTCCATCTCCCATTACCACCGTCTGACAATATAGCGTTACCATCCAACAAGTGTGTCTATCTTCAACCCTCGAAATCTCCTTTTAAGAACCCCTACGATAAATTGGTGGCAACGGAGGGCCTGTAACTCTGATGATTACAGTGATTTCTGGAGATAAATTTCTACTGAGACGGTCGCCATCTCCTGACACTAGGCCGACCTAGCCAAGCCAGCTACCTCAAGTCAGCTACTCTCTCAAGCTTCTACCAGCCACTACAATAATCACTGGTCAGTCTCTTTGTATTAGTGTTCATCTGCTTATTTTGCATCACTCCCGAGGGGTTGACCCGAGTTTGCAAAATAAGCCAGCTACCAGTCTGTGGTGAGGGAGTCCAGTCCAGCCTATCCTACTCCATCCAGCTTTTGCCTGCCAAGCCAGCTTTCCACCCCTGCTGTGCTCATCATGAGAAGTTATCAAGCTATTCTGTGTGAAGGGTTAAGATAAGCCAGCTAGCAACTAACCCAGGTGTCTTACCCCAGTACTCAAGCAAGCCACGTGAGTACAGTCTTCATCGCTTGTGATTCAAGCTCCAAGCCATTCTGAGTGCTCTTTTTCATCCCTGTGGTGTTGTGGTATTTCGTGGGTGTATTTTAAGCCAGCCAGCTTAGAATATCTTCGCGCCAGTGTGGTTGTCTTCAGTGAGGTTTACGCCGTTCATCTCATAGGCCCACTGACCACATGTATCTCACTACGCGGTCCGGCCTTAGTCCTGTTAAGCCCACCCACCCAACCACTCGACACCGCTGCCTCAGACGCCTCACCCAGCCATTAACCCACACACCCAACCTCTACCAGTGTTTTAGTACACTACTAGGGGTCATAGCACCATATTTTAACCCTTTCAGGGTCCGTCCCGTAGACCTACGGCTTTACGTTCAGGGTCCAAACCGTAGATCTACGTCATGAGCTCAGCTCACTCTGATAAACTGTGAGTGGTACATTTGGGCCTAGATATGAGAGAATACATCTATGTGGTATGTGTGCACCACATAAAACAGATCCTGCAGCACACTGTGTATAATGAGAGAAAAAACTGAAATCATGATTTTTCGATTAAAACAGTGACTTTGCAGTGTTTTTTCGTATGTTTTTTATAGTTGTATTTGCGATTTCTTGGTCTCAATTGATAGAATGGAAGACATATTACAGAAATAGAGATGATTTTGATTGGTTTTAGCACTGGAAATGGCTTGAAACTGAGCTCAAAGTAGCAGAAATGTTAAATTTTTGCCGATATTCAAGAGTAAACAAACGACCTCACACGTCTAATACACGCCAGCTGGTGGGTCTAATATGCATTCACAAATATGGTGATGATATTTATACAATTATTACAGTATTGCATAACAGTAAATCTTCTATTTTTTGGTGTGAATAAAAATTCATTATGTGAATAAAAAATAAAAATGGAATTTATTTGTAAAGCCTCAAAACGTAACTAATGAACAGAGGAAATGTTAGTTTAGTTCCAGGAATACCTACATTGTTTATTCTGGACCCTATTTTGAAATTGGAATATTTTGAATTTTGTGTTAAATTGGCCAAATTAACAATTTCCGATCGCTTTAATTTGTAGTTGAAACAGTTGACTTGCTGATTTCTTGTGCTCAATCGATAGAATAGAAGTAATACTAGTGAAATAGCTAAGAATTTGGTTGGCTGGAATAATGTAATTGGCCTAAAATGGGAGTCAAAGTCGGCAAAATCGCCGATTCGTAAATATCGTTGACACATCAAAATTCGCGAGAGCATAATTTCGTCAATTTTCCATCAAATTTCATACTTTTTGTTTTATTACCTTCACAAAAAGATTCTCTACCATTTCATAAGAAAAAATAACAAATTTTTTTTTTGAAAATTCTTGGACACTGGGGCACCACTTCAGATTTGGGCCTTGGACCCTGAAGGGGTTAAGGACCACATAGGGGGTCAAGAGCTAGTGTGTGTTTTGTGCCATCGTTGAAAAGCCTCCTGTGTGTGTCTATCGTCGATGTAAGCGCAATTCTACGATCACGTGAGGACAATAGCCAGCCAAGAGACAATAGCCTCCATCCCTCCACCTTCCACCTCTTTCTACACCAAGTCGTTACAGCGATAATATTTTTCATAGAGACATTTGCGAGTGTTGAGACATTTCTTTTTGTGTTTCTAGTGATTTTTTTTCTTAGTGACATTCAGTGACTCTCAATCAGACTCAGTGTTTATTATATACTGTTTGCAATAATTTTTTTTTATCTTCTTAATTCAGTGTTAATTTTCGTGCATTATCTTATGTCTGTTGTGTTGTGTATCTTTTTATACACTTGAAGTAAGTACTTAGTGTTTTCCTTTGTTGTGTGTGCAAAATATGAGCAGTATAGAACTTGTGTTTACACTTCACAATCACCTTGTGTTCTCAGTGATCCAGTGAAGTAATTCAGTAATTTATTACCTTGTATTCTGCATCACAACTCAGTGTTGTCTCAGTTATATATATTTTTTCATCCCAGCATTTGTGTATCCTTGTTTTGCTCTCTGTGTGTTGAATATTCTTGTGTTCATATTCTTTTCATGTAGCCAGTGTCTAATTTGTCTTATTTCCACAGACAACAGTGCCAAAACAAACAAACTGCAAGATTGGAAGATGCCTTTTACTCACTCCATTAGCTAGTGAACCCATGCTAATGCCTGTCATATTAGGCCATAAGAGATGGTGGTAGCAGTGGGAATGAACTGGATGGTCAAAGACCATGTCGCTAAATGTCTGGTTGGAAATAATGGTGCATGATCTCTCAAGATATGGGCTGACTGCTGATAACTGATATCTTGGAAACATTTTAGAACCCATAATAATCAAGCTCCACTGACAATGGGCTTGTTCTTGCCAACAGTTTTTTTTTTTTTTTTTGCTAAGATGGCACCTATGCCAATAACACCAACATCTATTGTCAAGTAGAGAGGTGTCTCATAGTTAGGGAATGTAAGAACAGGAGCCGATATGATTGTTCTTAATAATAATAATAATATCTTTATTTACTACAAGTACATGTACATGGTATACAGACCTAGATGACAACAATGACATACTACTATATAGAAAGCCCCTTCTTATGCTCCGCATGTCGGGCAAATTAGGTCAGTGTCCCAGGATGCGACCCACACCAGTCGACTAACACCCAGGTACCCATTTTACTGATGGGGAACATAGACAACAGGTGGAAAGAAACACGCCCAATGTTTCTACTCTGGCTGGGAATCGAACCCAGGCCCTCGCCGTGTGAAGCGAGAGAGTTAGCCACCAAGCCACCAGAGCCTGACTGAATATACAAATGAACAGAGAATCTTGACCAAGTCTGTCAAGGAAGCTACACTGGATGTAAATTTTCAGACAAATGATTCGTAGAATCCTGCTAATCCAACAAAAGATCTTATGTCTTTAGAAGGCTGTGGCCTGGGAAAATTTCATACAGCAGCAACTTTACTTCAGTCATACCCTCTCTAGGAGTAACTACATGACCAAGAAACTTTACCTCTGACTTCAGTAACTGACACTTAACCCTTTGACTGTTGCGGTCGTATATATACGTCATGGGAGATACCGTGTTTGACGTATCTATACGCATAAATTCTAGCGGCTTCAAATCAAGCGGGAGAGGGCTGGTAGGCCTACACGAGAGAGAATGGGTCTCAGTGGTCGGTGTGCACCCTGTGAAAAAAATCTGGGACTCAGCGGTGCATTGTGGGAATGCCATCTTGGTAGTCCATTTTCACCATGCCTCGCGGTAAGAAGTTCCTCACTCCTCGGCGGATTGGAGGTCTTTTGTTCCCAAGTGATAACTCAAACAGTGATGATAGTGTCAGTGAAAGTGAATTCCCTGGTTTTGAAGCGGGTGTGACCGAGAAAATTACCCAGAATAACATAATTAGTGATGAAAACCCAGATGACCCACAACCTTCCACCTCTGGTGCTGGGCCGGCTCGTTCATGTTCACCTGTACCAGGACGAAAGAGGAAACTATTTGCCCGTGTACAAGACTCAGATGTGAGCAGTGCAAGTGATAGTGATAGTGATTTCAAGGTTATTGAAAGCAGTTCTAGTTGTGACAGTGAGGGTGAATATTCCCCAGTGAAGCGGCAGTACATACGACGTCGCATGCGGTCTGGTAGTGTGCCATATGCTCTTCCAAGAGGAAGGAGTACATCTCGGAGCACATCCCGTGGCCCTACACCACGTCCTGATATTGAAGATGACGATATTGTTATGATGGGTATAAATGATGTGAGTGAGGCAGCAGGCGATGGTCGTGATAGTGATGGTGGCATGAGTCATGTGACACCAGCAGCGGGCCACGCTACTACCCGCGCTGCTGACTCTGCACAACTACAACCAGCCTCACTCGACCCCACACTCCCACAACCACAACCTGCACAACCACAACCACATTACAATATCCAGAACGCACCAGCTGACCGCATCTGGGATTGGCAGCAAGATGACGAGTTTGTTCCCAATCCCCATGACTTTGATGGAGGACAAAGTGGAATACGGCCATCATGTACACTTGGGAACAATCCCACTGAACTGGAATGCTTTCAGTTGTTCTTCGATGAACCCCTGATGGACATTATTGTCAGGGAAAGCAATACATACTATAAGTACACCATGGCAAACACTATTCTGTCACCAAGATCACGCCTACACCAGTGGAAGGACACAACTGTGGCAGAGATGTATCTGTTCTTTGCCACAATAATGCTTATGCCACATGTGTATAAGCATAGTGTAAACACATACTGGGCGACAGACCGCCTGATTTCAACCCATGCTTTCAGTGACATTATACCAGTGAATAGATTTGTTCAGACAAAACCAGGCCTGACAGAAGCGACAGATTATATAAGATCAGACGTGTGTTTATGTACCTGAAACAAAAGTGCTGTATGTATTTTTATCCCTTCAGGAAGCTTGTTCTTGACGAGTCTTTGATTTTGTTCAAAGGAAGACTCTCATTCAAGCAGTATATACCAAGCAAGAGGAAACGCTTTGGTATAAAGTTATTTGTTCTGTGTGATTGCAAAACTGGTCTGGTTTTGGATATAATTGTGTACACTGGCGGTAAAACAATGGAAGATACCAGGAAGTTACTGGGTATCTCTGGTGATGTGGTTAGAACAATGATGGAGCCATATCTTGGTAAGGGGCATATTTTATATACTGACAACTGGTACACAAGCCCTATACTCAGTGATTTCTTGAGAGTGAACATGACAGATGTGTGTGGCACAGTGCATAGAAATCGTAAACATATGCCTAGGTTCGATGCTGGCAGTCGTAGAGGTGAAGTGCAGGTGTTTGCTGCCAATGACATCATGGCATTTCGGTGGCATGACAAACGTGATGTCACACTGCTGACATCAGTTCACCGACACGAAATGGTAGACACTGGCAAGCAGAATAGAGAGACCAATGAACCCATTGTAAAACCTGCAGCTGTGATGGATTACAACCTCAATATGAGCTTAGTGGACAAATGTGACATGCAGATTGGGTTTGCTGACTGTGTTTGCAAGAGTTATAAGTGGTACATAAAACTGTTTTTCCATCTTCTTGACATTTCCATGCTGAATGTTTATAATATGTATAAGTTGAAGACCAAGAAGAAACCCAAATATGGTGAGTTTTGTTTGTCAGTCATCAGACAAATAATATTCAAGTACCAAGAAACAACACCTGCAATAGACCAGCGCCCACGAAATTATCAACACATGTCCTCTCGTCTGAGGCCTGGTGATCACTAACCCATACCACTGCCTGCTACTACTGCCAAGAAAAATGCTCAGAAGAGGTGTTTTGTCTGTGGACATACCACAAAACGCCCACAAAAACGCAGAGACACTCATTTCATGTGTGAGGAGTGTAAGACACCATTGTGCTTATACCCATGTTTCAAAGAATTCCACAAGCTGCAGCACTTCTAGAAAAGTGTCCAGTGATTGTACATATGTATATATATTATAAAACAATCGTAATAAACATTTGTTTACATTGTTTGTTTGTGTAAACAAGTTTTAGCAACATTATAATGATACGAGTGTTTTTGCTATACTGTAATTGTGTTACATTCAACGAGTGTATATTTGAACATTGCACAATAATTTGGTCTCACAGGCCACAAAAGTTATGTGAAAAATAAAAGTGAAAAAACAAGAAACCATCGAATACAAGTAAATCAAAGTTTACCGGGTGAGCGGCAGTCGCCGCTGTTGCCGCTCGCAGATCAATTTCAGCAAACTTCAGGACTCTATATATCGGTAAGTACTGATGGGAAAAAAATTTTTGGGGACTAAAACAATCAGAAAAATAATCTTAACATTTTCAAAAGAAAAAATAATTTTTTTTTTCAAATATTTTGCGACACCAGGAGACACTTCAGGATTGGACCTTTCGACAGTCAAAGGGTTAAACAGCTTGATCTTCAGGTTAGCATCAGCTACTTTCTCTAGTACCACGTCTAATCTCTTAAAGTGTCTTCATGTTGTGAGACATAACGCTCACACCATTTAAAAACATCATGGATGGGATATTTGCCAACAAGATGCTTGTCATGAGTCTCAAAAATGTGATAAGAGGAGATGCCAAGGCTGAAGGCCATTCTGAAGAAGTGTTAATGACTTGCTAAAACTCCTGTAACAGGATGTATCATAAAACTGTTGTCACCGACGTTCCATAAAAAAAAGTCACTTAAGCAAGTGGAAAATGATCTGGGATCATCTTCTGTCTTGGCATATGTCAATGAAGGGGTGCCAAGTTCCATCTTTCTTGGGTACAAGGATCAATAGCACATTCCAGGAAAAATTGCTTAGAGTGACAACCTTATTCTTCAGCATCTTGGTGACAAGTTCCTCAGCAACTGCATACTGAGAATGTGGATGTCTGTAGGCAGGTACATACTGGGTTTGGTACCTGGCTCAAGTGGGATATGATGTGATATTAGATTTGTAAGACTCATCTTTTCACCAGCAAAGGTTACTGTTTTTCTCCATTTGTTTAATATCTGCAGTAGCCCACCAAATGCATCTGGAAAATGTGTAGTTGACAAGTGTTTATCTTTCACTGGTGGGATGGACAAACTCCATGCCCAACATCCAAGAACAGTACTGAATTTGTGAAAAAAAATTATTTAAGGGATGGCAAGCCAGCACGCAGACATGAAAATGCGGTGGGTGACAGCTAAGAGGGAACAGAAGCTGATGCAACAGGTGCATACCTGGAGCGATCTCTTGTTGCGCATACTAATTTTCACCAAAAATACAAATTTTGTAAGTAGGCAGTGACTGCCACCATCTGTTATGCCCGAATACAAGAGGCACAGCATGGGTTCACTAGCTAACAGAGTGAGTAAAAGGCATCCTCTAATCTTGTTGCTCATTGTAACAAAGGTGTACATACACAATGCAGCTGAAGCCACGTCCAAATGAAATTAGCGACAGTTAAACTGGAGCACCACACGCCTATCACAGGTGAAAATGCTATGTCCGGCTTTAATGGGTTCTGCCAGACCAAAGATTACACATACCAAATGTTACAAAAGTTACACAGGCCACACAAATGCTAACACTAACACCATACACAGACCCCATCACTACTGACATAGGCCACATTACTATTGAACACAATGGCCACATCATTACTGGACACACTGGCCCCTTTACTACTGGCCACATTACTAATGGACATGCTGGCCACATTACTAATGGATACATTGGCCACATTACTACTGAATACATTGGCCACATTACTACTGGACACACTGGACACATCACTATTGGACACACTGGACACATCACTGTTTACACAGGCTACATCACTACTGGACAAACTGGCCACATCACCGAGAAAGGATGTTCCAGAGATGGGACACAGAAACAAGAGGTCACAATTGGAAGTTGAAGGCTCAGATGAGTCAGAGAGAAGTTAGGAAGTATTTCTTTAGTCATAGAGTTGTCAGGAAGTGGAATAGTCTGGCAAGTGATGTAGTGGAGGAAGGAACCATACACAGTTTTAAGATGAGATATGATAAAGCAGGGAGAGAGAGGACCTAGTAGCAATCAGTGAAGCAGGGCCAGGAGCTATGAACTGACCCCTGCAACTACAAATAGGTGAGTATTACTGGAGACAGGTTAGATAATTAGAAATAATTCAGATTATTAATCCAGAGGGGTTAGTAATCCAGGATTATCCAATATGTCATCAGACTGGGTTATTTCCATTATGCTTTGTCAAGGTCTTCTCTGGGAAACTGTCATTACTAGTCAGCTAACATACAAGTACCTACTTACTGCTAGGTGAATTGGAATAGCAGCAGGTGTATGGTGAGTAACACCCAAGTACATACCTATTTACTGCTAGGTGAAAAGGAGCAGCAGATGTAAGGTGACTTGTCTGAAGTTTCTATTCACCCAGGGACTGAACCCTGGTCTCTCATTGTGGGAGCTGAGACCACTACCAACTAAGCTTCAATTCCTTGGATCAAGAGCCCTTTAGAAGCACTGAGCCAGTCCATCATGGCTCAATATGGAAGCTCCTGGCTCAAATGGTATATGTCTGAGCTCACACACTGAGCGACCAGGATTCAGTGGCAAGACAAGTAAAAAATATTCCTCATGTTCCTTTACACCTGTTGATGCCCCTGTTTGCCTAGCAGTAAGCAGGCCCCTGGGTCAGTCACCTTACACCTCCTGCTCCCCTGTGTACCTAGCAGTAAGCAGGTTCCTGGGTGTCAGTTATCTTACACCTGCTGCTGCCCCTGTTTACCTAGCAGTAAGCAGGTACCTGGGTGTCAGTCATCTTACACCTGCTGCTGTCCCTGTTTACCTAGCAGTAAACAGGTACCTGGGTGTTAGTTGACTGGTATGAGAGGCATCCTGGGTGAGAGCATTAAAGAACCTCGTGGTAATAAGGCAGAGTCTGTGGACATGGCTTCACTGGGTTATCCTGGATTACTAATCCTTCTGATTAATAATGCTTTGCTGGATTATCTTGGTTATTAATGCTTCACTGGGTTATCCTGGGTTACTAATGTTTCACTGGGTTATCTTGGGATAATAATGCTTAATTTGGCTATCCAAAGCTACTAATGCTTCACTGGGTAAACCTGAGTTATTACTGCTTTACAGGGTTATCCTGGGTTAATAATGCTTCACTGGGTTATCCTAGGTTACTCTTTCACTGGATTATCCTGAGTTGATAATGCTTCACTGGGTTATCTTGAATTAATAATGCTTCACTGGGTTATCCTGGGTTAATAATGCTTCACTGGGTTATCCTGAGTTAATAAT
>NC_091295.1:1275979-1308479 GCF_038502225.1 Cherax quadricarinatus
TAAGTGCATTCTTCTTCTAGAAAACAAGGGCTGGAGATGCGAAGAGCTCTCAAGAAGAAGCCAATGAGGACTCCTCTCTTAGTGCGGGAGTTCTTGGCTTCTTGAGAGCTCTTCGCATCTCCAGCCCTTGTTTTCTAGAAGAAGAATGCACTTACATAACACAAGCCTTTACACGTCTTCAGTTCCCATCTTTCTTCATCCGAGATTGCAGACTCAAGGCACAAGCTATCCTCAACAAACCGCCCATGGAACAGCCCCCTAAACAGTTCATAGTACTCCCATGTGGCGATGTTGCCACGAATACTCGCAGGGCACTTGCTATGAGTAACATCAACGTTTCTACCATAAACACATCATCTATCAAAGACCTCACTACAAAACGCAGCCCCACACCTCTAACTTCTACAGCAGGCGTCTACACTATCCCCTGTGGGTTCTGTCCCAAGAAATATGTAGGCGAGACAGGCAGAGATCTTGCAGTCCGCCTGAATGAGCATCGAAATGCCTCTAACAGAGACGAAGTAAGGTACGCATGTGTCCTGCACAGAGACTCCACGGGGCATTTGATGAACTGGAATGAGGCACAACTCGTTCTCACCGAACCAGACCTCAGACGCCGACGGTGCCTAGAAGCCTCACTAATCGCCGTCACCGACACTATAGAACGCAACACTGGAAACTACAAAATTTCAAAAACATTGGCATACATGATACTTAAGCAGCACCAACCCAACAACACAGGAGTCACATGATTTCATCGTCTACCCGTCCTCATCATAGGTAGAGGTTGTTTTGATAAGGACCTGCCTCGCATGGGCCAGTAGGCCTTCTACAGTGTTCCTCCATTCTTATGTTCTTATGACATTCCTCAGGTCACGTGCGTCACACCTCACTCTCCGCCTATATATATAATGTCTTTCTACCTCTGTATGTTAGAAGTGATCAAGGTCCCAGGACCGAAACGTTTTCTAATAAATATGTTATAGTGTTTGCTTACGTGTCTTTCTAAACCAACTTGTCGGTATTTATTACCAAGGTTTATACCAATGATGATCTGATAAGAAATGTCACCATATCAAAAACAATATACTCAGATCACAACATAATTGAGGTTCAGACATGTATGCGTGGAGCCTCAGACCGACATAATGAGACTAGTCACGAGGGAGCATTCACCAAATTCAACTTCAATAACAAAAACATAAAGTGGGACCAAGTAAACCAATTCCTAACCGATATAAGCTGGGAAGATATACTAAGCAACACAGACCCCAACTTATGCCTAGAACAGATTAACTCGGTGGCACTCGATGTATGCACAAGGCTTATTCCTCTAAGAAAAAGGAGGAGTAGATGTAAAATAGAAAGAGACAGGCGCTCCCTTTACAGGCGACGGAAATGAATAACAGAGCGGCTAAAAGAGGTCAATATATCTGAAATGCGTAGGGAGACACTGGTCAGAGAAATAGCAAGCATCGAACTTAAGCTAAAAGAATCCTTTAGGAGTCAGGAATCGCGGGAAGAACTAAAAGCCATAAATGAAATCGAAAGAAATCCAAAGTATTTCTTCTCCTATGCCAAATCAAAATCGAGAACAACGTCCAGTATTGGGCCCCTACTTAAACAAGATGGGTCCTACACAGATGACAGCAAGGAAATGAGTGAGCTACTCAAGTCCCAATATGACTCAGTTTTTAGCAAGCCGCTAACCAGACTGAGAGTCGAAGATCAAAATGATTTTTTTATGAGAGAGCCACAAAATTTGATTAACACAAGCCTATCCGATGTTATCCTGATGCCAAATGACTTCGAACAGGAGATAAATGACATACCCATGCACTCTGCCCCAGGGCCAGACTCATGGAACTCTGTGTTCATCAAGAACTGCAAGAAGCCCCTATCACGAGCCTTTTCCATCCTATGGAGAGGGAGCATGGACACGGGGGTCGTCCCACAGCTACTAAAAACAACAGACATAGCCCCACTCCACAAAGGGGGCAGTAAAGCAACAGCAAAGAACTACAGACCAATTGCACTAACATCCCATATCATAAAAATCTTTGAAAGGGTCCTAAGAAGCAAGATCACCACCCATCTAGAAACCCATCAGTTACACAACCCAGGGCAACATGGGTTTAGAACAGGTCGCTCCTGTCTGTCTCAACTATTGGATCACTACGACAAGGTCCTAAATGCACTAGAAGACAAAAAGAATGCAGATGTAATATATACAGACTTTGCAAAAGCCTTCGGCAAGTGTGACCATGGCGTAATAGCGCACAAAATGCGTGCTAAAGGAATAACAGGAAAAGTCGGTCGATGGATCTATAATTTCCTCACTAACAGAACACAGAGAGTAGTCGTCAACAGAGTAAAGTCCGAGGCAGCTACGGTGAAAAGCTCTGTTCCACAAGGCACAGTACTCGCTCCCATCTTGTTCCTCATCCTCATATCCGACATAGACAAGGATGTCAGCCACAGCACTGTGTCTTCCTTTGCAGATGACACCCGAATCTGCATGACAGTGTCTTCCATTGCAGACACTGCAAGGCTCCAGGCGGTCATCAACCAAATCTTTCAGTGGGCTGCAGAAAACAATATGAAGTTCAACGATGAGAAATTTCAATTACTCAGATATGGTAAACATGAGGAAATTAAATCTTCATCAGAGTACAAAACAAATTCTGGCCACAAAATAGAGCGAAACACCAACGTCAAAGACCTGGGAGTGATCATGTCGGAGGATCTCACCTTCAAGGACCATAACATTGTATCAATCGCATCTGCTAGAAAAATGACAGGATGGATAATGAGAACCTTCAGAACTAGGGAGGCCAAGCCCATGATGACACTCTTCAGGTCACTTGTTCTATCTAGGCTGGAATATTGCTGCACACTAACAGCACCTTTCAAGGCAGGTTTATGGTCAAATGAGTGAGTGAGTGTAAGTGTGAACCACCAGGTGGTATTCGTGTAGTTAGTTGACGGGGTGTATCAGGGAGATAAGATGTTTTCTAATGGTAGTTTTGAAGGTGATGAATGTGTCTGCAGTTCTAGAGTTCTCAGGTAGGGTATTCCAGATTTTAGGGCCTTTGACATACATTGAATTTTTGTAAAGGTTTAGTCGGACACGGGGAATGTCGTAGAGATGTTTGTGTCTGGTGTTATGCCTGTGGGTTCTGTCACAACTATCAAGAAAGCGTTTTAGGTCAAGATTGATATTAGAGTTTAAGGCCCTGTAGATGTAGATTGCACAGTAGTAAGTGTGGATGTACTGAACTGGGAGTAAGTTTAAGTCTATGAAGAGTGGGGGGGTGTGTTGCCAGGGATGGGATTTAGTGATTATTCTTACTGCAGCTTTTTGTTGGGTTATTATTGGCTTTAGGTGTGTTGCTGCAGTTGATCCCCAAGCACAAATAGCATAGGTGAGGTATGGATAAATAAGTGAGTGGTATAGTGTGAGAAGGGCATTTTGCGGCACGTAGTATCGTATCTTGGAGAGGATCCCAACCGTTTTGGATACTTTTTTGGTTATATGCAGGATATGGGTGCTGAAATTCAGGTTGTTGTCAAGGTATAAGCCTAGGAATTTTCCCCCATTATTTCTTGTAATTAGAGTGTTGTCAATCTTAATGTTAATTTGTGCATCTCCTGCTCTGCTACCAAACATAATATAGTAGGTTTTGTCAGTGTTAAGCAAAGGAAGACACGGTGCTGTGGCTGACATCCTTGTCTATGTCAGATATGAGGATGAGGAACAAGATGGGAGCGAGTACTGTGCCTTGCAGAACAGAGCTTTTCACCGTAGCCGCCTCAGACTTGACTGTTTACTACTACTCTTTGTGTTCTATTTGTGAGGAAATTATAGATCCACCTACCAACTTTTCCTGTTATTCCTTTAGCACGCATTTTGTGTGCTATTACGCCATGGTCACATTTGTCGAAGGCTTTCGCAAAGTCTGTGTAATTACATCTGCATTCTTTTTGTCTTCTAGTGCATCTAGGGCCTTGTAGTGATCCAGTAGTTGGGACAAACAGGAGCGACCTGCTCTAAACCCATGTTGCCCTGGGTTGTGCAATTGATGGGTATCTAGATGGGTGGCGATCTTGCTTCTTAGGACCCTTTCAAAGATTTTTATGATATGGGATGTTACGCTATCGGTCTGTAGTTCTTTGCTATTGCTTTACTGCCCCCTTTGTGAAGTGGGGCTATGTCTGTTGTTTTTAGTAACTGTGGGACGACACCAGTGTCCATGCTCCTTCTCCATAGGATGTTAAAAGCACGTGATAGGGGCTTCTTGCAGTTCTTGATGAACACGGAGTTTCACGAGTCTGGGCCTGGGGCAGAGGGCATGGACATGTCATTTATCGCCTGTTCGAAATCATTTGGTGCCAGGATAACATCAGATAGGCTTGTGTTTACCAAATTCTGTGGCTCTCTCATAAATTCAATTAGATCTTCGACTCTCAGTCTGCTTAGTGGCTTGCTGAAAACTGAGTCATATTGGGACTTGAGTAGCTCACTCAATTCCTTTACCTGGAGTTTACCTGGAGAGAGTTCCGGGAGTCAATGCCCCCTCGGCCCGGTCTGTGACCAGGCCTCCTGGTGGATCAGAGCCTGATCAACCAGGCTGTTACTGCTGGCTGCACGCAAACCAACGTACGAGCCACAGCCCGGCTGGTCAGGAACCGACTTTAGGTGCTTGTCCAGTGCCAGCTTGAAGACTGCCAGGGGTCTGTTGGTAATCCCCCTTTTGTATGCTGGGAGGCAGTTGAACAGTCTCGGGCCCCTGACGCTTAGTGTATGGTCTCTTAACGTGCTAGTGACACCCCTGCTTT
This sequence comes from Cherax quadricarinatus, assembly GCF_038502225.1. Taxonomy (NCBI): domain Eukaryota; kingdom Metazoa; phylum Arthropoda; class Malacostraca; order Decapoda; family Parastacidae; genus Cherax; species Cherax quadricarinatus. The sequence goes on from NC_091295.1 coordinate 1,280,819, forward strand.
TCATTGGGGGGATGGTGCATCGTCTGCCAAGCCTTTTGCTTTCGTAGTGAGTGATTTTCGTGTGCAAGTTCGGTACTAGTCCCTCTAGGATTTTCCAGGTGTATATAATCATGTATCTCTCCCGCCTGCGTCATCTGTGTAGGACCCATCTTGTTTAAGTAGGCGCCCAATACTGGATGTTGTTCTCGACTTTGATTTGGCATAAGAAAAGAAATACTTTGGGTTTCTTTCGATTTCATTTATGGCTTTTAGTTCTTTTCGCGATTCCTAACTTCTATAAGATTCCTTTAGCTTAAGTTCGATGTTTGCTATTTCTCTGACCACTTAGTATTTAGTCACTTAGTATTTAGTCAACGCCTACGCATTGCAGATATATTGGCGTCTTTTAGCCGCTCTGTTATTCTTTTCCGTCACTTGTAAATGGAGCGACCGTCTCTTTCTATTTTACATCTACTCTTCTTTTTTCTTAAAGGAATAAGCCTTGAGCATACATCGAGTGCCACCAAGTTAATCTGTTCTAGGCATAAGTCGGGGTCTGTGTTGCTTAGTCTATCTTCCCAGCTTATATCATTTAGGACTTGGTTTACTTGGTCCCACTTTATATTCTTGTTATTGAAGTTGAAATTGGTGAAGGCTCCCTCGTGACTGATCCCATTTTGTCGGTCTGGGGCTCCACGCATACATGTCTGAACCTCGATAATGTTGTAATCTGAGTATATTGTTTTTGATATGGTGACATTTCGTATTAGATCATCATTGTTAGTGAAGATGAAGTCCAGTGTATTCTCCAATTTAGTAGGCTCTATTATTTGCTGGTTTAAGATGAATTTTGTGCAGAGATTTAAAAGCTCGTGTGTGTGTGAGTTCTCGTCTGAGCTGCCTCCTGGAGTTATCACTGCAACAACATTATTTGCTATATTCCTCCATTTTAGGTGCCTTAAGTCGAAATCCCCTAGGAGCAAGATGTTGGGGGCAGGAGCTGGAAGGTTTTCCAGACAGTGGTCAATTTTCAATAGCTGTTCCTGGAATTGTTGGGACGTTGTATTCGGAGGCTTGTAGACTATCACAATGTCTAGATTTTGGTTCTCGATCTTTACCGCTAAAACTTCAGCTACATCATTTGAGGCATTTCGCAGTTCTGTGCAAATAAGTGACTGTGATATACAGGCCAACCCCCACCCTCTTCCCCTTTTGCCTATTCACTCTGTCGCATCTGTATAGGTTGTAACCTGGGATCCACATTTCGTTGTACAAGTGATTGTGAAGGCTTACTCAGCCCTGTAACAACTTCAGTCAGTATTACTCAGGCTGGCTCCTTTTCAGGAAAATTAAAGAATAGAAAAAGAAATAATAACAAACTATTATATAGAAAATATGAAATATAAAACACTTATATATGAAATATTAATCCTACATTAAAGAAAATGAAAAATGAAAAATATAAATAACTGAATTCAACACTAATATATATATAGGGGTGTCTGGTGTTGGTGACACTGTTGTTGAAATCGTAGCCGTTGCTGATGATGGGGGAGGGGTCGCAGGTGTTGGTTATGACCCACTGGCTAGTTCTTCATAGTATAGCCGTGAGTATTACAGTATAGCCGTGAGTATTATATCCTGATGACAGGAAAGCAGGTTCTTTACCGCTGCAATGATATGGGGTTACGTCCTGCAATTTCATACAGGTGCACAGGTAATTAAATCCAAAAAGGGGACGTCTCAGGACGTTAGTCCATCTCCATTCGTTCTTCTCGTTGATTGACAGGTAACCCTCTCTGTCATCCAAGCTGAAAAGATAGACAGGTTACCCACTGCTTAAATAATCACTCTCCATAAGTACAATACCTAAAAGACGTGGTGATTATTACAACAGTAAACTTAGAGCAAGGCTGAAAAGACTAAGTTTATCATTGGTCAAAAGTGAAGCTTTCAACCAATAAATCCACTAGAATACAAGGCAGGCATGTACTTACAGTAGTGTTGGGAGCTGTGAGTCAAGTGATTTACTATTTGACCAGAGCCCCACACGTCACCTTTCGGGGGGGGGGAAGAAGGAGGGGAAGGGATAGCGGGAGCCAGACTGACCCTACCTTAACAAGTAGCCGGCAATCAAACTATCACTTTCGGGGAGGGGAAGAAAAAGGCGGGAATAGCGGGAGCTTGACTTACCCTACCTTAACAAGTAGCCGGCAATGAAACTATTGTTAATATATATTCCCTCGCTACTCCTATCTATTGAACTTTTCCCACAGTGATCCTTTATGTGGGTCTCAGTGAAGGTCGCAAACATTGTATTTGCCTCTGCAAGTACTCCATGGATGAAAGGTATTTTGTTGTTCGTTGCTGGCTCTAGACCCTGTATATTTTTTTTTTTTTCTTTTTTTTTTTCAAGAAAATTCAAATTCAATTGCAATACCAGTGCAAGTGGAACATAATACTCTACCAAAGAAATATACATGTTATATAATTTATAGGTTATACATTAATACATGTTATATATTTAATCTGCTCCTTACACCTTCCCCATCAAGGGAACTAAGCAAAACTTATCTTGCACAACCTCTCATCTGGTCACACACTAGTACCTCCAATCACACCCAACCACATCACTGCATTCCCAAGGAGGTGAGCCCGTTGAAATCCCCTGAACCCCCCCCTTCCTTTTACCAACCCACTCACCCCGGCAGTTAAAGCCCCTTATAACGCCAATAAATTCCCTATTGTTAGTCCTCTATAACCCTCAGAAAAATACTCTTCCCACCTTTTCCCAAAAATGTCTCTATTGCGACACAAAGTTCGATAAAACGTCGCCGCCAAAGTCCTCAGCACATCCCCACCCACCTTCCTCCTCATACCCCATAAAACATATATGTAGTCCACGATGACATATGCTAAACCTCTTACCACACTCTCCTCCACACCACTCATATCAAGACTCAACGCTCGCAATACCGACACACCTTGACCCCCCACCCTCACCACTACCTTACGCATCCATACCCTGATGCACTCCAAACCTTCACAAAAATAGACGACATGATACGCAGTCTCTTCCCCACTGCATCTGCCACACCCCCCACCCTCAATAACCCTCCTATCTCGGAGCATCGCTCCCGTTGGCAAAATCCCATGCAGGAAATGGTACATAACCTCATGCGCCCTAGGTCGTATCCTTAATTTACTAAATCTTCGCCATATTACATCCCATGCATACATGGGGTAGATCCCTTCAACCGGCGCCACTACATGTCTCTCTAACAATTTACACAAAATTCCCACCTTTACTTTTCCTGGTTCCCTGGCTAACATTAAGGCACGTAACACTGTCTCACATTCCTTCATTTCCACCCCTCCATACCATTTCCTCAGGTGAGCATGTACCTTATCTAGCTGACCCTCCCTCCATCCACCTGCACTCATCACTTCCCTCTTAATAAACACACATTTCACGCGCTTTCTCAAGTCCAACAAACCCAACCCTCCCCTACATACCGGCAATGTCACTACCTCCCTTCGCAACCAGTTGCACCCTGAACCCCACAAAAATTTGAACACCATTCTAAGAATACTCGTGATCGCCGTTCCTGTTAACGGCATCACAGCCGAAACAAACCAGACTTTACTATATAGTAATACATTGATGACAATTGCACGTTGCCTAAGGGTTAAATGGTGAGGTCGCAGCATTCCCAACCGTTGCTGCACCTGTTCCACCATCCTATTCAAATTGCTAACCCTTGCAGCACTCAGGTCAGCCTCATACATGACACCGCAGATTTTCAGACTCCCGGTCCTCCGTTGCACAACATCACATCCCCAATCTAATCTCTCTGTCCACTCTCCCAGCCCCATGATCATTGACTTTTCCAGATTTACCTTCATCCCAGTAGCTCTCCCAAAAGTGTGTACAACTTCCCCCAAAAGTCCTAACCGTGTCTCCCCACTTACCAAAATAGTGGTATCATCAACATAGCCCACCAAACCAGGCCATGGCTTCAGCTCACCATCCCTCCCCCCCGTCCTTAGACGATCCTCCACCATCCTATAAAAGGGATCCTGAACACATGCAAACAATATTTGTGATAAAGGACATCCCTACCGAAGACCCCGCTCCATGTTGACTCCCCCCCCCACACACCCATTGATTTGCACCCTTACCTTCGCGTTTGAGTACAACGTATCCACCCACCCCACTATTTCTTCGCCAAACCCCTGTCGTAGGAGAATATCCCTCAAAGCCTTTCTTTCCACCCTATCATAAGCCCCTTGCCAATCCAACGCCACCAACGCCCCTCTTCCCCTTTCCATGTCCTCCAGGAACCCCTTGATAATCCCGTGGCCCGTGCTCATTGACCTACCAGGTAAACCAAACTGAGACTCAAACACGACCCTCCCCACAACACATTTAAGCCGATTCCCAAGAATTTTCGCAAATAATTTATAATCAGCACAAAGCAACGAAATGGCTCGGTAATCCCGAAGGGTACTCTGCTGTTTACCCTTTGGGACCAACACCACCACCGCCATTGCCTGAGATTCTCCCATCTTACCTCCGTCTTTCATGGCATTCATTAACCTTACTAGGAAACCCCTAAGCAGACTCCAGTGCTGTACATAAAATTCGCTAGGTAAACCATCGATCCCAGGTGCCCTACCCTTCCTCATGTCCATAAGGGCTCTCCATATTTCCCCCTCCTCAATGACCCCACCCAGTGCCTCCCGATCACTCCTCCCCAGTTTGCACGGCACATACTCACATACCTTCCCAAGAACCTCACCATCCACCCCACTACTTTTCCCATATTCCTCAAACCATCTATCTGCATATGCACTCATCCCCTTGGTGTCCCTTAATACCTGACCCTCTCTAAAACCCCCCACAGAAGATATGACTTGCAAACCCGGTATTGTAGTCGTTCGCTGTCGTACCTTCTGTCCTCGCAGCACACAAGCTGATGGCTTGTCGCCCCAGAGTACTTCGTCCAACCCCGCCTGTACCCGTACAGCTTCAAAACGTTCTTCTTGCAAATCCCGTATTCTGTCCTTCAACATGTGTATAACGGAGATAAAACACCTCAATTACTGGGAGCGCTTGAGGTTTCTAAACCTGTATTCCCTGGAACGCAGGAGGGAGAGATACATGATTATATACACCTGGAAAATCCTAGAGGGACTAGTACCGAACTTGCACACGAAAATCACTCACTACGAAAGCAAAAGACTTGGCAGACGATGCACCATCCCCCCAATGAAAAGCAGGGGTGTCACTAGCACGTTAAGAGACCATACAATAAGTGTCAGGGGCCCGAGAGTGTTCAACTGCCTCCCAGCACACATAAGGGGGATTACCAACAGACCCCTGGCAGTCTTCAAGCTGGCACTGGACAAGCACCTAAAGTCAGTTCCTGATCAGCCGGGCTGTGGCTCGTACGTTGGTTTGCGTGCAGCCAGCAGCAACAGCCTGGCTGATCAGGCGCTGATCCACCAGGAGGCCTGGTCACAGACCGGGCCGCGGGGGCGTTGACCCCCGAAACTCTCTCCAGGTAAACTCCAGGTATCCTCCACCGGGTACACCCCGGCCACCGCCCCCCCCTCGTAACAATTCTGTAATCTAGATTCTAAGTAATTTGACAAACCATACCGCAATTGATTAATGCGTTTGCCCTCCCTCACATAAAATTGACGTATTCGTAACTTAGCCACACTATCCCACCATCCTACCACATCTTCCTCAGTCCTTCTGTCGGCACAGAGCTGTTCCCAAAATATTGCAAACGCTTCCACTCCCTCCCTATCCCCCAAAACCATCGTGTTCAGTTTCCAATAACTTCCCTGCCTATGAGCCAAAGCATCCCATCCCACCTCCACTAATACCGCCCTATGATCAGAAGACACCATCTCAATAGTTTTAAAAGACTCTACCAAAACCCTCTGAGATAAATATAACCTGTCCAAACGAGCCGCATATCCCCTTCTTATAAACGTATGTTCCACCTCCCACAGACCTCCCCCGAAAGCATCACGTAACTGAAGATCTCTAAGCAGGCCCCCCCAAGACTGAGGAAAAATATCCCGCTCTTCTGGGTTCCACGTCTGTCCTCTTAATTACACAATTCCAATCCCCCCCACAATCGCCACAGACGGTAACGTGCGTAGGTAATACACGAGCTCCTCCCGCACAAAATCCATCTTCACTCTCACATCACTTTCTGCTGGGGCATACACACACACAAACGCCACTCTCTCCCCCATCCACCATCCTTCCACACGTAATACTCTCCCCCCTCCCCCCCTCTTTCCTATGCAATACAAACGGGCTCGCCTCCCTGATCAACACACCCACTCCTCCTTTTAAACGCTCAGATGGCAACACATAAGCCTGATACCCAGGCACCACTAATTCACGACCAAGCTTAAAATTGTGCTCCTGCACAAAAGCTACGTCAACCTTGTACCTATTCAAAAACATCCTGAAGCACTCCCGTTTAACACCATCACACAGACCATTAATATTTATTGTTACACACCTGAGGCCAGTTTAAGGTTTCCTTCCCCGCCTCATGTCAAGATTCTTCCCTTTCAGACCGTTCCCCTGGACTGTGCCTTTGCCACAGACTCCCCCCTCCTTCCCAACCATCCCCCCCCTTCTGTTGTGGCCCTCTCGCAGAGTCACTCTGGGTACCATAACCCCATGTCTTTTTCCCCGGCCTATGCGCCGGCGTCAGAACATCGTCCGAATCTGACGCTGCTGCCCTTTTCCTTGTACCTCCCTCAGTTTCCATATCTGAGTCCTGGGAGCCAGCACAATGGACTTCCACCTCTACCACCCTTAATCCGCCTCCATGCCCTTCCATGGCACTCGCACTGTCCACCACAGGTGCCACCTGATCCTCCCCTTCCCCACACACACCTTCTGCCCTAATCCCAGGGTCTTGTTCGCTGTAACTCTCCACCTCCGTAGACTGTAACATAGCCTGTATCACCGTCTCCAACTCCTCCTCAATAGCCTTCACTGCTGCGCCCTCCTGTACCTCCTCACTTGAGCGGCAGCGGCAGCAGCAGCGGCAACAGGAACCTTGTCCTCTATTTTTACTTCTACCTGAGGTTCCCAGCAGCCCAGTGATGACCTAATCAAGACCCGCATAACACTAACATGTGTGGATACCCAGAATGATATAAAGCAACTGCAGAAATCACCCAAAAGTTCACAAATTACCAACTAATAGGACTCGTTCTAGCAACTCCTACCCCGCTGCCACTGAAGTGATACTCCACAACATTCACCCAACACCCATCGCCTACTATTCACCCGAAGCCACAGCCAATGGACAAGGGTCAGAACAATAAAAGAAGATCCAGTAACCAGCTAAGGACTCCTAACATCAAAGGTGAGAGCAGTAATAACACGAGGAAAACTTGTGGTACTACCAGCCAGGACACAACCCTCATCACCCACCGACATCACCACAACACACGACAGACGACAACAAACATGGCCGCCGCTACAGTCCAAGTATAACTCCTTCCCAGTATTTGATGTCAAGAAGATCACCGACCCAGAAATAGCTAAACTCCTTATGATTCAGAACCAAACGATCACCAAATTAACTCAAGAAATGCAGGAACTAAAGGCTAGCAATGCAGATTACCTCAACAAGATCACTGCTCTAGAACATAAACTAGACACTCTAGAACAACAAAGCAACACCCACACCCGGTCCCTAGACACCATCAACACTTTAAAAGACCAAGTCACCCTACTTACTACAAACATTACAGAGGAAAGATCAAGAGTGGACCAACAACTTGCCAATGTCATAACCAACTTCCAAGACCATAATGACCAACAGCAGCTATCTGATGCTGTTGTAGTTAACAGCAAACATCTCCCACCCACAGTCACCCAAGAGACCTGCATGGAGACCACCCTGCAGCTTATCAAGGACCACCTTCGCCTTAACATACGTAGTGATGAATTAAAGGATTGCAAACTGATGGGCTATCATGCAGGTAAAAAAACAGTGCTGTTAAAATTCCAAACAAGCTTACAAAGAAACAACCTACTAAAAACATCCATTTCTATGAAAACTGATGTTTACGTCAATGAGTGCCTTACCAAAACGAGACAAAACCTTCTTTATCGGCTAAGAAAACTGCGCTATGCCCAAAAAATCCACCAGTGCTTTGTGAGGGATGGAAAAATAGCAGTTAGGAAACAGCCCACTGGAAAGAGATACTTCATCTCCACAGAACATGACCTTAAAACATTCCTAAGTGAGGCTGGACTAACAGAATCAGAGTAAAGTGCAGATAATACCCATAGTCCACCGTTAGTGTTATATTGTCATAAATTTGTGCCCCCCTAAAATTCTAATACTAACTACTTTTAATTGTCATTGTTGTACTCAACGACCTTTCTAGCTCATAGTCTTAATTGTATTAAATATCTACAGAATCTATCTCCTTTTTTACAACTTACCACATCACTGTTCCATCTTATTTTTTTATAAACTAACCATAACTTGTCTTCAATAATTCTACCTCACTTTAAAAAATACTCAATTGCCCAATTTTATTCTAAATCCCTATTATTGCCCAATTTTACTTTAAACTATATTGATCAAACTTATTGTAAACTTCTTTTACTGACCATTTTTATTCCATACTTTTTTAACCTAGTATTTTCAACTACAACTTTTATATCATCCTGTCTACCATCTTACTAGCATATTATAACCAAGTCATTGCCATTTTTATTTTTATCAATTCTTTTTTTTATTATTATCTTGCTACCTTAATTTGTGTATTTTATCCTGTCAATTTAAATCTAATTATACTCTAATTCTTGTAAACAACTTATATAAGACCTTAGTGCAATTACAATTGAGTCTTGTTCCTTTATTATATTATTAGATTAATCACAGTTTTACTCTAGCTCATTCTAGCTCAATACATAGTCAATACCAAATTCACTATACTAGACCATAGTGCAATTACTAGTGAGAGACTGGTGCTATCTGTAATTTGTATTTTTATATTATTAGACTAAACCTAGTTGTACTATAGCTCTTTCTAGCTCAATACATAGTCAATACCAAATTCACTATACTAGACCATAGTGCAATTACTAGTGAGAGACTGGTGCTATTTGTAATTTGTATTTTTATATTATTAGACTAAAGTTGTTGTACTATAGCTCTTTCTAACTCAATACATAATCAATACCAATTTCACTATATTAGACCATAGTGCAATTACTAGTGAGAGACTAGTGCTATTTTTAGTTTGTACTTTTATATTATTAGATTAAACCTATTGTACTTTAGCTCACTCTAGCTCAAAACATAGACTCCACAAAAGTCATTATTAGACCTTAGTGCAATTACAAGTGAGAGTCTTGTTCTATTTTTAATTTGTATTTTTATATTACTAGTTTATACCTAGTTGTACTTTAGTTCATTCCAGCACAACAGACAGACAACATCAACTTCATTATGTGTAGTAGTGACTATACCCTACATGACCAAAATACTCTAGCTATATACTTGTCCAAACTTCCAACCACTACAGATATCAGTAGTAGAACTCAACACACAACTCAGGATATAAATAACCATAATTTTAAACCTAGAAGATGATTGATCACGTTGACCCTGATCTAAACCTCCATAATCTGACACCCAATCAAAACCTATTGGAAAGTAACTGCCTTTATTACACAGCATCACAAGCCACCACTATCCAAAACAATGCTAAAAGTCTATCAGTACTTAACTACAACATCAGGTCCTTAAGCAAACACTATGATGACCTCCTAGCACTCCTTGAATCACTAAAGACACCCTTCTCCTGCATTAATCTTACTGAGACCTGGCTTAAGCAGGACACAATAGATATCTACCCTCTACCAGGATACACAGCAATTCACAACTGCAGAACAAACCAAGTTGGGGGTGGTATTGCAATCTATTACTCTAACCAATTATCTTGTCTTAGCACCACTTGCTTTAGTGATGAATATGGGGAATACATTTTTGCTAATTTTACAGTAAAAACCTTAAGACGCCTATAACAATCGGTGCTATTTACCGGATACCTCACACAAACATCCCAAATTTCAGTGAGAAATTAAAGTCACTAATAACAAACAGACAAATGAATAAGCACCACCTTCTCTTAGCTGGAGACTTCAACATCAACCTTGGCTTACTAGATGATCAGCCTGTAACTGATTTCATCAACAATATGAACAACACACTTCTCATACCAACAATAACTAAACCAACCAGGCTCACTGAGACAAGTGCAACCATAATAGACCACATATGGACCAATATACTAGCCCCCCTTAAATCAGGGATAATCACAGATAGCACTTCAGTCCACTACCCTACCTTCCTCCTGACAAACATTAGTAAACCACCACTTGAATACAACAAAGTCTCATTTAGACTCCATGACGAGGCCTCAGTAAGGAAGTTCACAGCTGACCTAGAGACTGTTGATTGGCCTACAGAATTCTCCAAGGCCAATGGTATTGATGACTGGACAGACATCTTTCATAACAAATTACTTAGACTATACAACAAACATTGTCCTATAAAAACAAAACAGATCACAAACAAACAGTTTGGTTGCCCATGGCTAACCAGCACCATTCTGAAATCCATAGACAAGAAACACCAATATGAAAAGCAATATAGACAGGGCTTAATACACAAAGATACTCTTAAACACTATTCATCAGCTCTCACCAAAGTAATAAAAAAAGCCAAACAACTATACTACTCCAGTAGATTCACAGACACTAGAGGAGATATAAAAAAGACCTGGAAAACACTCTCTCAGATTCTAGGGACCCACAAACTGAGAAAAACCAAGAATATTGTCCTAACTAAACCTAATGAAACGCCACTACATCCCACTGACACAGCTAACAAGATAAACGACTTCTTCTCAAACATAGGATCTAATCTCGCCAGTAAAATCCCACATACCAATGCCCATGCCGGGGACTACCTAGATGGTAATTTCCCTAATTCCTTCTATCTTGCACCAACTGAGCCCACGGAAGTCATTGGGATCATAAAGTCACTTAAAAATAACTCGGGGAATCTGTCTCATGTCCCACCATTACTGTACAAGCGAGCGGCCCATGTCCTTTCGCAGGCAGGCTATTTCATTACTTTTTAACAAGTCAATAGAGACTAGCACCTTCCCGAAACTACTCAAGATGGCAAGGGTTACACCAATACATAAAGGTGGTGACCCTACAGACTTAAACAACTATAGGCCAATATCTAATTTACCATTGCTATCCAAAATCTTTGAGAAACTCGTGTACAAGAGACTGTATTCATTTATAACGGCTCAAAACATACTCAACCCCTGCCAGTTTGGATTCAGGAAAAATAAAAGCACTAATGATGCAATCATAAAAATGCTAGATCTGCTTTACACAGCATTGGAAAATAAGGAATATCCACTAGGAATTTTTATTGACCTAAGAAAAGCTTTTGACACAGTAAACCACCAAATCCTACTCCACAAACTTGACCACTACAGTATAAGAGGCCATGCGCTTGCTTATTTCAAATCTTACATTACCAATAGGTATCAGTACGTCACCATTAAAGACACAGCATCAGCAACACGGCCACTTGATACTGGAGTTCCGCAGGGAAGTGTCCTTGGTCTCCTGCTCTTCCTCATATACATCAATGACCTTCCAAACGTATCCCAACACCTGAAACCCATTCTCTTTGCTGATGACACGACTTATGTCATCTCTCACCCTAATCTTGCCACCCTCAACACCATTGTGAATGAGGAGCTGATTAAAATATCGACTTGGATGACAGCCAATAAACTTACGCTTAACACTGACAAAACTTACTATATTATGTTTGGTAGCAGAGCAGGAGATGCACAAATTAACATTAAGATTGACAACACTCTAATTACAAGAAATAATGGGGGAAAATTCCTAGGCTTATACCTTGACAACAACCTGAATTTCAGCACCCATATCCAGCATATAGCCAAAAAAGTATCCAAAACGGTTGGGATCCTCTCCAAGATACGATACTACGTGCCGCAAAATGCCCTTCTCACACTATACCACTCACTTATTTATCCATACCTCACCTATGCTATTTGTTCTAGGGGATCAGCTGCAGCAACACACCTAAAGCCAATAATAACCCAACAAAAAGCTGCAGTAAGAATAATCACTAAATCCCATCCCTGGCAGCACACCCCCCCACTCTTCAAAGATCTAAACTTACTCCCAGTTCAGTACATCCACACTTACTACTGTGCAATCTATATCTACAGGGCCTTAAACTCTAATATCAACCTTGACCTAAAACGCTTTCTTGATAGTTGTGACAGAACCCACAGGCATAACACCAGACACAAACATCTCTACGACATTCCCCGTGTCTGACTAAACCTTTACAAAAATTCAATGTATGTCAAAGGCCCTAAAATCTGGAATACCCTACCTGAGAACTCTAGAACTGCAGACACATTCATCACCTTCAAAACTACCATTAGAAAACATCTTATCTCCCTGATACACCCTGTCAACTAACTACACGAATACCACCTGGTGGTTCACACTTACACTCGCTCACTCATTTGACCATAAACAGAAATATTAATCTCAGTCTTAAAATAATGAATCCTGTGATACTCCAATACTGAAACTATATACTGTGCCAAAACAAAAGCATTCACATTGCTAAACTCATAAACTAGTATTTAGTCACTTAGCCATAATTCCAACTTACCTCATAATTTGTAATATTTTACAATTAAGAATAAAACTAAGTATGCCCGAAATGCCTAGCCATGCTAAGCGTTCTAGTGGTACACTCTGTAATTACAATTTTACTACATGTAAACCAAACAATAACCAAATTTCTGTAAACTCAGCATTGTAATCCTTATAGAGAATAAACTTTGAATTTGAATTTGAATTTGAATTTGAATTTGAAACTGTACTGTTGATGGGCCAGGTGATTCATGGATCACCACTTCTTCCGATTCCCCAGGAGGAGCCACCACCTCTTCACTCCACATGCGACCACGCCCTCCTCCTTGCACCCGTTCTTCTTTAGGCATCGGGTGCTCATGCGCAGGTGCTCCGCCCCTTGCCGGCCCAGGAGCCACTGTTAATGGGCCAGGTGATTCATGGATCACCCCTTCTTCCGATTCCACTGGAGGAGCCACTACCTCTTCACTCCACATGCGACCATGCCCTCCTCCTTGCCCCCGTTCTTCCTTAGGCATCTGGTGCTCATGCGCAGGTGCTCCGCCCCTTGCCGGCCCAGGAGCCATACTCCGCTTGCCACAGTCTGCCGCCATATGGTCATATTCGCCACACAGTCGGCACGTACGTCTCTGCCCCGCATACGCTACCATTACCTGGGTTCTAAACTCTTCAAGATATACATGTGAGGGTATAGGATGCCTAAGCGTCATCTTGAGATTAAAAGAACCCTCAGGAAATCCTGTGTAAGCACCTTTTACCCATTTGCCAGGTTGGGCCAGATGTACAGTTCCATAACGTTCGAAAATATTTCGAATATCTACCTCATCAGCCTCAAAAGGCACGTTGCGGAGCTTAACCCACGAATAATGTCGTGATACATCAATCAACTTGACCCTCACTGCCGGTGTTACGTTAATGCTGACATCTTGGTAACGATCAACCAAAGCCTCGTATACTTGAGCAGTTAGCACTTTCACGAAAATTCTATATACACCGTTCAGTGCCACTCCATATAAATCCTCGTCTCTGATGCCATATGTCTCTCGTATAATTTTGGGCAATAACACATCGACTGACGTAGGCGTTAAAGCCCCACTAATAAGTTCAATGCCCACAGTATTCACTCTCCTGCGCACACCTGGCGCCATGGCTTTGACTGAGTAGCTCGTCTGGGAAACAGTAGAGGGGTGCAAAGCACGACCGCACTCTACCTCATCCAGGCAGCGAATGCACAACACCTCCTTGTACCACTGCTGTCAGGTTACTGAGGAGCGTCAGGCAAGGGGGTCTACACGGCCCAAGAGCGATGCAGACAATCTCGACCCTGTATATTTGCAAAGAAGAATGTCATCTGATTGGTGGTGGTATTGGTGGTACTGGGGGGGGGACTTTTTTCCGGCACTAATATCTGTATCTGTTGGTTTGGAGTGGAGGCCATCGACTGTGATTCCACTCCATAAATAACTGGATTTGATGTACGATTTCTGCCATTTCCTGCCATTTTTTTTCCTTCCTGGCACTAAAAAAGTCTCCCTCTTGAGTGGCTGTGGCTACCCAGGTTTTCCCATGGTCTGGTGTGTCTGGCAATATAAGTTATAGCACTGTCTTTCCTGTACTGAAGAGGTACACATTTCAGGGTGAAAAAGCTTACAGGAAGTGAGTTTGCATTTTCCTGTTGTCATATGAGTACGGCATTTTCTAGGGTGGTCAAAGTTGCACGTCCCATCTGTTTTTCCAGATTCCCCATGCCTGTAGATACCAAGTGCATAGTATGTGCACAGGCTTGGTTTCCGTTTGCCTTGGATTTTTGCGACTTTATTCCATGTTGGTGCATGTTTACCTGTCTTATTCCTATCCTCACTAGTACTAACAATGGAACTCTCACCAGTTGTTTCTGATAATATATCCTCACTATTACTAGTAGAGTCTCCTTGTTTGCTATCTCCTGTGGTATTATAGTTTGTAATATTGGTTTTATCTTGTCTTTGACTATACTTGTTTCCCCACTACAGCTCCTGTCTCCCTCGAGGCCACTAATATGTATTTCACCATGCATACAGTTACTGTCTACCAGGACAGCACCTCCAGCCTCACAGTTACTGTCTACCAGGACAGCACCTCCAGCCTTGCAGTTCATGACTACCTGGCCAGCACCTCCAGACATACGGTTACAGTCAGCCAGGACATCATCCGCACCAAGGGCGATAGCACCATCCTGCCCAGACTTTTTATTTTCCTATCTGTTATAGAATGCTTCCAGGTTTTCTATGAAGGCTGCTTTTATGTTTTCCTCTTTTAATACCAATGTGATTTTAGTCCACAGATTGGTCTCATTTGGGCATACCCAAAAACACTTCCCTGATTTAATACCTCTTGTAGATAATTCTTGGATATCTGCACAGGGGGCGTGACACCAATTTCCACAAAGGCTGCAAAAAATCCATGTGGAAGCTCGTTTGTTTGTTTGGTTGCAGACTACACAGAATTTCATAATGTGATTTTAATGGATGATTTACTGTAATTCTACTAATAACCTCTTGAATATTATACTAATAACCTCCTTAAAGTAAAGATCTGGCAGTTTGTATTTCTATTTGTATATGTACTTGTATATTTGGACAAGCTTACTGCTCTAATTATTATTATTATTATAATTATGGGGGAGCGCTAAACCCGTAGGATTATACAGCGCATGTGGGGGATGGGAGGCATTCAGGCTCAATTCAGGGAACTGGGGCACAGATCCAATTCCCTAGATCAAGAGCCCCTTACCAGCATCAAGGACCCTACCTTGAGAGGTTACTGCTCTAAGATATTGCTTTAGTAGCTATGGTTTGTGTTTGATAAGGGCGCCTAAAACCCCGTCTGTTTATAGTCCGTTATATTGTCCAACGAATCCATTTGAAACCGGTCAAGGGTTCGGAAACAGTCAAGGGTTCAGAACCAGTCAAGGGTTCGGAACCAGTCAAGGGTTCGGAACCAGTCAATGGTTCGGAACCGGTCAAGGGTTCAGAACCAGTCAAGGGTTCGGAACCAGTCGGATCTGATCAGTGGATCACTTATTAAAGTCCGAGGCAGCTACGGTGAAAAGCTCAGTTCCACAAGGCACAGTACTTGCTCCCATCTTGTTCCTCATCCTCATATCCGACATAGACAAGGATAAGATAAGATAAGATTTCGTTCGGATTTTTAACCCCGGAGGATTAGCCACCCAGGATAACCCAAGAAAGTCAGTGCGTCATCGAGGACTGTCTAACTTATTTCCATTGGCGTCCTTAATCTTGTCCCCCAGGATGCGACCCACACCAGTCGACTAACACCCAGGTACCTATTTGCTGCTAGGTGAACAGGACAACAGGTGTAAGGAAATGTGTCGAAATGTTTCCACCCGCCGGGAATCGAACCCGGCCCTCCGTGTGTGAAGCGGGAGCTTTAGTCACCAGGCCACCGGGCCACAGCACCATGTCTTCCTTTGCAGATGACACCCGAATCTGCATGACAGTGTCTTCCACTGCAGACACTGCAAGGCTCCAGGCGGACATCAACCAAATCTTTCAGTGGGCTGCAGAAAACAATATGAAGTTCAACGATGAGAAATTTCAATTACTCAGATATGGTAAACATGAGGAAATTAAATCTTCATCAGAGTACAAAACAAATTCTGGCCACAAAATAGAGTGAAACACCAACATCAAAGACCTGGGAGTGATCATGTCGGAGGATCTCACCTTCAAGGACCATAACATTGTATCAATTGCATCTGCTAGAAAAATGACAGGATGGATAATGAGAACCTTCAAAACTAGGGAGGCCAAGCCCATGATGACACTCTTCAGGTCACTTGTTCTATCTAGGCTGGAATATTGCTGCACACTAACAGCACCTTTCAAGGCAGGTGAAATTGCTGACCTAGAAAATGTACAGAGAACCTTCACGGCACGCATAACGGAGATAAAACACCTCAATTACTGGGAGCGCTTGAGGTTCCTAAACCTGTATTCCCTGGAACGCAGGCAGGAGAGATACATAATTACCTGGAGTTTACCTGGAGAGAGTTCCGGGGGTCAACGCCTCCGCGGCCCGGTCGGTGACCAGGCCTCCTTGTGGATCAGAGCCTGATCAACCAGGTTGTTGCTGCTGGCTGCACGCAAACCAACGTACGAGCCACAGACCGGCTGATCAGGAACCGACTTTAGGTGCTTGTCCAGTGCCAGCTTGAAGACTGCAAGGGGTCTGTTTATATACACCTGGAAAATCCTAGAGGGACTAGTACCGAACTTGCACACGAAAATCACTCACTATGAAAGCAAAAGACTTGGCAGACGATGCACCATCCCCCCAATGAAAAGCAGGGGTGTCACTAGCACGTTAAGAGACCATACAATAAGTGTCAGGGGCCCGAGACTGTTCAACTGCCTCCCAGCATACATAATGGGAATTACCAACAGACCCCTGGCAGTCTTCAAGCTGGCACTGGACAAGCACCTAAAGTCGGTTCCTGACCAGCCGGGCTGTGGCTCGTACGTTGGTTTGCGTGCAGCCAGCAGCAACAGCCTGGTTGATCAGGCACTGATCCACCAGGAAGCCTGGTCACAGACCGGACCGCGGGGGCGTTGACCCCCGGAACTCTCTCCAGGTAAACTCCAGGTATCTGGTCGGAGATTTGGGCTAACACATGAACATAAGAACATAAGAAAGGAGGAACACTGCAGCAGGCCTGTTGGCCCATACTAGGCAGGTCCTTTACAATCCATCCAACTACCAAAATATTTGCCCAACCAATTTTCAAATATTTGACCAAGTAATATGTGATTTGATTGATACAAAAAATATAACTTGCATGTTAGAGAACCAGTAATTGCTGGCAGTTCCTACAATGATGAACGGTCGACACTTCAACCCTTATTTACAGCCTGAACGTTTGTAGATCACTGTATTTAGCTTTTCTAGATTTTTTTTCCGTCTACACCACAACAAATGCTATGTTTTTATTTTATTTATTTTATTTATAATTTGAGCACACTTACAGAGGTACAAAAAAAATACAGATAAGAGCAGCATGCCAAAGCCACTTATACTATGCATAGCATTACGGGCTGGCTTAAAATTAACTTAAGATTAACTAAGCAATGATGAAATCAGTGAAAAACATTAATGTAAACTGATTACTATAAAGCACAAGTGAGTATTACAAAGACTAATTCATAAACGAATCTACTCCTACCTTATCTCCCAGAACATACTCAACCCCTGCCAATTTGGATTCAGGCCTAATAAAAATACTAATGATGCTATTATACACATGCTAGAACATATATACACTGCAATAGAGAAAAAAGAAGTCCCACTGGGGATCTTCATTGACTTACGTAAAGCTTTTGATACAGTTGACCATGACTTGCTCCACGTAAAATTGTCACACTATGGTATAAGAGGGCACTCCCTCAATTACCTCAAGTCATACCTCAGCAACAGAAGCCAATATGTGTACGCAAATGGGGCAAACTCTTCTGCGCAACCAATTACAGTTGGTGTCCCACAGGGAAGTGTCCTTGGCCCTCTTCTCTTTCTCCTATACATAAATGACCTTCCAAATGCTTCGCAATTACTCAAACCCACACTATTTGCAGATGACACTACATACGTCTTCTCTCACCCGAGCCCAGTCACACTAGCCAATACTGTAAATACCGAATTACAGAAAATATCTACCTGGATGAGGACTAACAAACTTACACTAAACATTGACAAAACCTACTTCATTCAGTTTGGTAACAGAGCTACAGATGTCCCTCTTAACATAATGATAAACGGATCACCTATCACAAAGCTAACAGAGGGAAAATTCTTAGGAATCCACCTTGATAATAGACTCAAATTTCATACACATATACAACAAATTTCTAAGAAAATTTCCAAGACTGTAGGCATACTATCGAAGATACGGTACTATGTTCCACAGTCAGCCCTCCTGGCCCTATATCACTCTCTTATTTACCCCTATCTCACCTATGGAATTTGTGCATGGGGCTCAACAACAGTTAACCATCTCAGACCACTAATTACCCAACAAAAGGCTGCAGTTAGAATGATAACAAATTCTCACTACAGGCAGCACACTCCACCAATATTCAATACACTAAACCTACTCACCATACAAAACATCCATACTTATTACTGCACCTATTACATACATAGAACACTTAACTCTGATATTAACCCTCCCCTCAAACATCTCCTTGCCAACCTCAACAGAACACATGACCATAACACAAGGCACAGATCACTCTTTGATGTTCCTCGTGTTCATCTCACACTATGCAAAAACTCAATGCACATAAAAGGCCCTAAAATCTGGAATTCATTACCTGTAAATATAAAAGAAACACTACCTGTTTATAAATTCAAGTCTCTACTCAAAGATCACTTACTCACCCAAAACCAAATAAATACTGAATAACTGAACCTTATAAATTGTATATCTTAAATGTTTCTCACAATTATATCACATAAATGTTAAACCTAAAACCCAATCTAACTTTATTATTTTTTAAATACACTACCTAACAGAATCCTTCATATGACCTGTCTTTGTAATACTCACTTGTGCTTTATAGTAATCTGTTTACATTAATGTTTTATCACTGACTTCATCATTGCTTAATTAATCTTAAGTTAATTTTAAGCCAGCCCGTAATGCTATGCATAGTATAAGTGGCTTTGGCATACTGCTCTTATCTGTATTTTTTTGTACCTCTGTATGTGTGCACAAATTTATAATAAATAAATAAATAAATAAACAGGTCATATGGTTGCATGTATTGTTGTAAATTCAGTAGAATGGAGTATTCTGTTAGGTAGTGTATTTAAAAAATAATAAAGTTAGATTGGGTTTTATGTTTAACATTTATGTGATATAATTGTGAGAAACATTTAAGATATACAATTTATAAGGTTCAGTTATTCAGTATTTATTTGGTTTTGGGTGAGTAAGTGATCTTTGAGAAGAGACTTGAATTTATAAACAGGTAGTGTTTCTTTTATATTTACAGGTAATGAATTCCAGATTTTAGGGCCTTTTATGTGCATTGAGTTTTTGCATAGTGTGAGATGGACACGAGGAATATCAAAGAGTGATCTGTGCCTTGTGTTATGGTCATGTGTCCTGTTGAGGTTGGCAAGGAGATGTTTGAGGGGAGGGTTAATATCAGAGTTGAGTGTTCTATGTATGTAATAGGTGCAGTAATAAGTATGGATGTTTTGTATGGTGAGTAGGTTGAGTGTATTGAATATTGGTGGAGTGTTATCCCTATAGTTGGCTGGTGAAGATTACTAGAGAAAAGTCGCTTTTACTGGAGTAATATTTTATTTTTATAGTATATATTGCGACCGCTGCTAACTACAGGTTATATGAATTTCCACTGTATAAGTTTACCTGGAGTTTACCTGGAGAGAGTTCCGGGGGTCAACGCCCCCGCGGCCCGGTCTGTGACCAGGCCTCCTGGTGGATCAGAGCCTGATCAACCAGGCTGTTACTGCTGGCTGCATGCAAACCAACGTACGAGCCACAGCCCGGCTGGTCAGGAACCGACTTTAGGTGCTTGTCCAGTGCCAGCTTGAAGACTGCCAGGGGTCTCTTGGTAATCCCCCTTATGTGTGCTGGGAGGCAGTTGAACAGTCTCGGGCCCCTGACACTTATTGTATGGTCTCTTAACGTGCTAGTGACACCCCTGCTTTTCATTTGGGGGATGGTGTATCGTCTGCCAAGTCTTTTGCTTTCGTAGTGAGTGATTTTCGTGTGCAAGTTCGGTACTAGTCCCTCTAGGATTTTCCAGGTGTATATAATCATGTATCTCTCCCGCCTGCGTTCCAGGGAATACAGGTTTAGGAACCTCAAGCGCTCCCAGTAATTGAGGTGTTTTATCTCCGTTATGCGCGCCGTGAAAGTTCTCTGTACATTTTCTAGGTCGGCAATTTCACCTGCCTTGAAAGGTGCTGTTAGTGTGCAGCAATATTCCAGCCTAGATAGAACAAGTGACCTGAAGAGTGTCATCATGGGCTTGGCCTCCCTAGTTTTGAAGGTTCTCATTATCCATCCTGTCATTTTTCTAGCAGATGCGATTGATACAATGTTATGGTCCTTGAAGGTGAGATCCTCCGACATGATCACTCCCAGGTCTTTGACGTTGGTGTTTCGCTCTATTTTGTGGCCAGAATTTGTTTTGTACTCTGATGAAGATTTAATTTCCTCGTGTTTACCATATCTGAGTAATTGAAATTTCTCATCGTTGAACTTCACTTTACACTTTTCGTATTTCCTCGAGATTTTGCACCTCTTCGTATTTCAACAGTAATGTTTTACTTCCTGGTATGACTAATTATAAGTCAGGTACACTAGCAGACCTGAGTGGAAGGTTCTGACGACTGCTGGCGACTGTTTACAACATGAACCTGCCTCTTGGGCCTGGGATGGGTATGGGGTGCATAATAAACATATTAAACTAAATAACTAACTCTTGGGCCTAAACACTTCAGTTTTAAGTAAGTTTATTCAGGTATACACAAATACAGTTACATAGATTATTATACATAGCAGCATATGTGTAGAGAACCTGGAATAACCCAAAAAAGTCAGACAGTTAGTTTAATATGTTTATTATGCACCCCATACCCATCCTGTGGGCGGTAGTCAAAAGATTACAGAGGTACATAATTGGTTCAGGGACTGGACTCCAAAGTTTTGATAGCTGAGCAAGTTACAGAGGTAATGAACTCTATTGCGTGCCAGCGTGTCAGCGTGCCTCGTTGTGCTCCCGGTTTTCTGGTGTTTTCACGGTGGCTCTTACGTGCTAGAACTTTAATTTGTGTCATCAATCCTATACGATACATCCCTCTAGCGCCTGGAACCAATCTTGGGCGGAAAACATTATATACTGAGTCAAAAAAGGAGAATTAGTGTGCACTGCGTAGCAGAGTTTACTGCCAGAGGGGAATCATAGGCCTATGTCCCGTGTGGAAAAAAATAATAGATTGAGACACTTATGCAGCATATGGGAATCTTTATTCAGGAAACGTTTCGCCACACAGTGGCTTCATCAGTCCAATACAAAGAGGAAGGCGTAAGGAGAGGAGGAGTATGAGGTAATCAGTCCCTCAGCCTGGAGTCGATGTGTTCAGTCCATCAATCTTGTAGAATGTACAGCATAGGGGCGTAGACGTGGCTTATATACTGTAGTGAGGTGACTTGAAGCAGACGGAGGCGGGATCATAGTGGTACCATCCACTAGTCGAAGTATATCTTTGTCCAAAGGTTGAACAAGCGTTGAAGAATTCTTTGTAAGAAACGTTTCCTGAATAAAGATTCCCATATGCTGCATAAGTGTCTCAATCTTCAACTTGTCGGTTTTTCAAACCATTCATCACAAAATAATAATAATAATTGAACTTTTCATGTCAGAGGAAAGAAAGTCTCCCTGATAACATTGAGTATACATAGTGTATAGTGTATACTACAGTGGCTCCCTAGTATATTGATGATAAAGGCTAAAGTGTCATTTGAAAACAGGTGAATTTGTAAATGAAGTGATAAGCCTATAGAGGCAGGTGCCAGAAGTCGCCAGAAACTTACCACAGGTCAGCTGTTTTTAATAATCTTCCTGGCTTGCTAGTGTGCTCGCATATAATCTAGTGATACCAGTGAATAGCAGAATACAGTGTTGTAGTAGCAACTAACCAGTATTATAATGGTACTTAGTGGAGTGGAGTGACTTTCATTAGTTTCTTTTCTTGAATTACCAGACGTTACTGTGAATTTCATATAACCTGTAGTTACCAGCGGTCGCAATATACACAACGAGAAGCAATTATTACTACAGAAAAAGCGTCCTTCCTCCAAAATTTGCACCAGTCAACTATAGTGATAATATAGCATTTATTGCGGTGGAGACGGAAAAAAAAAATAGAAAAGCCAGATACAGCGATTGATAAACAAGGAGGTGACCGTTCGTCATTGTAGGAGCTGCCAGATATCACCGGCTCTTCAACACGCAAGTTATACTTTTGTATCAGTCAAATCACATATTACTCGGGTAGATAATTTCCAGTAGATCCTTCATGTGTTAGCTCAAATCACCGACCAGTATGTTTTAAATAAGTGACCCACTGATCAGAGCAGATCGACTGGTCCAAACCCTTGACTGGTCCGAACCCTTGACTGGTCCGAACCCTTGACTGGTCCGAACCCTTGACTGGTCCGAACCCGGGACTGGTTTCAAACAGTTTCGTTGGACAATAAAGCAGACTGTAAACGGATGGGGTTGTAGGCGCCCTTATAAACACAAACATTAAAAATCAGGAACGTGACGGTAAGCTGTCCAATATACAAAAAGAGTTAGAAACAGAAATACAAATAGCTAGAGCTTCATTTAAGGTTATTAATATAATATTCAAGAGGTTGCTAGTAGAATTGCAGTAAATCAACCATTCAAATCATTATGAAGCTGTGTGTAGTCTGTGGTCAGTCAAACAAACGGGCTTCCACATGGATAAATTGTCATTTTTGTGGAAATTGGTGTCACGCCCCTTGTGCAGATATCCAAGAACTAGCTACAAGCAGTATTAAAACAGAGAAGTGTTTCTGGGTATGCCCAAATGAGGAAAATCTGTGGACTAAAATCACAAGGGTATTAAAAGAGGACAACATCAAAGCTGCTTTCATAGAAAACCTGGAAGCTTTCTACAACAGATGGGAGCATAAAAAGTCTGGGCTGAATGGTACTGCCCTTGATACTGGCCATGTAGTCACAAACTGTAAGGCTGGAGGTGATGTCCTGGGAGACAGTAATAGTAAAGCTGGAGGTGCTGTCCTGGGAGACAGTAATGGTGAAGCTGGAGGTGCTGTCCTGGGAGACAGTAATGGTGAAGCTGGAGGTGCTGTCCTGGGAGACAGAAATGGTGAAGCTGGAGATACTGTCCTGGGAGACAGTAATGGTGAAGCTGGAGATTTTGTCCAGGTAGTCGGGAATTATACGCAGGAAGGAATACATATAAATGACCTCAT
The DNA here is from genome assembly GCF_038502225.1 of Cherax quadricarinatus. Classification (NCBI taxonomy): domain Eukaryota; kingdom Metazoa; phylum Arthropoda; class Malacostraca; order Decapoda; family Parastacidae; genus Cherax; species Cherax quadricarinatus. The sequence continues at coordinate 1,304,659 of NC_091295.1, forward strand.
AGGGGATAGGAGCCATAGTAGGGAAACAAGTGTAGTCAAAGATAAGATAAAACCAATATTGCAAACTAGAAATACCGCAGGAAATAGCAAACAAGAGGACTCCAATAGCAATAGTGAGGATAAATTACCAAAAACAACTGGTGGGAGCTCCATTGTTGGTGCTAGGGAGGATAGAAGTAAGACAGGGAAACATGCACCAACAGGGAATACAGTCACAGAAACCCAAGGCAAGCGGAAACCAAGCCTGTGCACATACTATGCACTTGGTATCTGCTGGCATGGGAAATCTGGAAAAACAGATGGGACGTGCAACTATGACCACCCTAGAAAATGCCATGCCCATATGACAACAGGAAAATGCAAACTCCCTTCCTGTAAGCTTTTTCACCCTGAAATGTGTACCTCTTCAGTACAGGAAAGACTGTGCTATAACTTAAATTGCCAGGCATACCATCTAAAGGGGACAAAAAGATACAAAACATCCAGGCCATGGGAAAACCTGGGTAGCCACAGCCACTCAAGAGGGAGAGGTTTTTTAGTGCCAGGAAGGAAAAAAAACTGGCAGGAAATGGCAGAAATCGTACACCAAATCCAGTCATTCCTGGAGTGGAACCACAGTCGATGGCCTCCACTCCAAACCAACAGATACAGATACTAATGCCGGAAAAAAAATCCCCCCCAGTACCAACAATACCACCAGTCCGATAACATTCTTCTTTGCAAATATACAGGGTCTAAAGCCAGCAACAAACAACAAAATACCTTTCATCCGTGGACTGCTTGCAGAGGCAAAGGCAATGTTCGCGGCTTTCACTGAGACCCACATAAAGGATCACTTGGACAATGAAATATGGATCCCAGGTTACAACCTATACAGATGTGACAGAGTGAACAGGCAAAAGGGGGGGGGGTTGGCCTGTACATTGCAGAGTCACTTGTTTGCACAGAACTGCTTAATGCCTCAAATGACGTAGTGGAAGTTTTAGCAGTAAAGGTCGAGAACCAAAACCTAGTCATTGTGGTAGTCTACAAGCCTCCGGATGCAACATCCCAGCAATTCCAGGAACAGCTGTTAAAAATTGACCACTGTCTGGAAAATCTTCCAGCTCCTGCACCCAACATCTTGCTCCTGGGGGATTTCAACTTAAGGCACCTAAAATGGAGGAATATAGCAAATAATATTGTTGCAGTAATAACACCAGGAGGCAGCTCTGATGAAAACTCACACTCACACGAGCTTTTAAATCTCTGCACAAAATTCAACTTAAACCAGCAAATAATAGAGCCTACTAGACTGGAGAATACACTAGACCTCATATTCACAAACAATGATGATCTGATAAGAAATGTCACCATATCAAAAACAATATACTCAGATCACAACATAATTGAGGTTCAGACATGTATGCGAGGAGCCCCAGACCGACAAAATGAGACTAGTCACGAGGGAGCATTCACCAAATTCAACTTCAATAACAAAAACATAAAGTGGGACCAAGTAAACCAAGTCCTAACCGATATAAGCTGGGAAGATATACTAAGCAACACAGACCCAAACTTATGCCTAGAACAGATTAACTCGGTGGCACTCGATGTATGCACAAGGCTTATTCCTCTAAGAAAAAGGAGGAGTAGATGTAAAATAGAAAGAGACAGGCGCTCCCTTTACAGGCGACGGAAAAGAATAACAGAGCGGCTAAAAGAGGTCAATATATCTGAAATGCGCAGGGAGACACTGGTCAGAGAAATAGCAAGCATCGAACTTAAGCTAAAAGAATCCTTTAGGAGTCAGGAATCGCGGGAAGAACTAAAAGCTATAAATGAAATCGAAAGAAACCCAAAGTATTTCTTCTCCTATGCCAAATCAAAATCGAGAACAACGCCCAGTATTGGGCCCCTACTTAAACAAGATGGGTCCTACACAGATGACAGCAAGGAAATGAGTGAGCTACTCAAGTCCCAATATGACTCAGTTTTTAGCAAGCCGCTAACCAGACTGAGAGTCGAAGATCAAAATGAATTTTTTATGAGAGAGCCACAAAATTTGATTAACACAAGCCTATCCGATGTTATCCTGACGCCAAATGACTTCGAACAGGCGATAAATGACATGCCCATGCACTCTGCCCCAGGGCCAGACTCATGGAACTCTGTGTTCATCAAGAACTGCAAGAAGCCCCTATCACGAGCCTTTTCCATCCTATGGAGAGGGAGCATGGACACGGGGGTCGTCCCTCAGTTACTAAAAACAACAGACATAGCCCCACTCCACAAAGGGGGCAGTAAAGCAACAGCAAAGAACTACAGACCAATAGCACTAACATCCCATATCATAAAAATCTTTGAAAGGGTCCTAAGAAGCAAGATCACCACCCATCTAGAAACCCATCAGTTACACAACCCAGGGCAACATGGGTTTAGAACAGGTCGCTCCTGTCTGTCTCAGCTACTGGATCACTACGACAAGGTCCTAAATGCACTAGAAGACAAAAAGAATGCAGATGTAATATATACAGACTTTGCAAAAGCCTTCGACAAGTGTGACCATGGCGTAATAGCGCACAAAATGTGCGCTAAAGGAATAACAGGAAAAGTCGGTCGATGGATCTATAATTTCCTCACTAACAGAACACAGAGAGTAGTCGTCAACAGAGTAAAGTCCGAGGCAGCTACGGTGAAAAGCTCTGTTCCACAAGGCACAGTACTAGCTCCCATCTTGTTCCTCATCCTCATATCCGACATAGACAAGGATGTCAGCCACAGCACCGTGTCTTCCTTTGCAGATGACACCCGAATCTGCATGACAGTGTCTTCCATTGCAGACACTGCAAGGCTCCAGGCGGACATCAACCAAATCTTTCAGTGGGCTGCAGAAAACAATATGAAGTTCAACGATGAGAAATTTCAATTACTCAGATATGGTAAACATGAGGAAATTAAATCTTCATCAGAGTACAAAACAAATTCTGGCCACAAAATAGAGTGAAACACCAACGTCAAAGACCTGGGAGTGATTATGTCGGAGGATCTCACCTTCAAGGACCATAACATTGTATCAATCGCATCTGCTAGAAAAATGACAGGATGGATAATGAGAACCTTCAAAACTAGGGAGGCCAAGCCCATGATGACACTCTTCAGGTCACTTGTTCTATCTAGGCTGGAATATTGCTGCACTCTAACAGCACCTTTCAAGGCAGGTGAAATTGCCGACCTAGAAAATGTACAGAGAACTTTCACGGCGCGCATAACGGAGATAAAACACCTCAATTACTGGGAGCGCTTGAGGTTTCTAAACCTGTATTCCCTGGAACGCAGGAGGGAGAGATACATGATTATATACACCTGGAAAATCCTAGAGGGACTAGTACCGAACTTGCACACGAAAATCACTCACTACGAAAGCAAAAGACTTGGCAGACGATGCACCATCCCCCCAATGAAAAGCAGGGGTGTCACTAGCACGTTAAGAGACCATACAATAAGTGTCAGGGGCCCGAGACTGTTCAACTGCCTCCCAGCACACATAAGGGGGATTACCAACAGACCCCTGGCAGTCTTCAAGCTGGCACTGGACAAGCACCTAAAGTCAGTTCCTGATCAGCCGGGCTGTGGCTCGTACGTTGGTTTGCGTGCAGCCAGCAGCAACAGCCTGGTTGATCAGGCGCTGATCCACCAGGAGGCCTGGTCACAGACCGGGCCGCGGGGGCGTTGACCCCCGAAACTCTCTCCAGGTAAACTCCAGGTAAACAATTTACAAAGGTAATGAACTCACAATTTACAAAGGTAATGAACTCACATTTTACAAAGGTAATGAACTC